>NC_142804.1:66189201-66489201 GCF_049724085.1 Artemia sp. Qi Xiang Cuo
ATTACACTGGTATCCTATTTTATGTGTACACCTAAAATAATTATAATCTGAGATAAAATATTCATATAATTAGACGCTTCTGTACTGATAATTTCTTGTTTTGGATAATATCCATCTTGGTTACGACATGGGTCGATTTTTTCTAGAAAATCCGAGGGCAAGCACGCCCACAACAAAATAAAAGCTGCATGGGCTTTGAGTTCCTCCCCAGGCTTCCCACAAAACTTGGTCCAACACCACTTGTCGTTCTCAGTTGACCACGAGCTTCCTACCTTGGGCCTTTCTCCCTGATCGCCGATGTTTTGACATCACTCGTATTATTTTTTTTTTCATTAATATTGACTTGGCTAACTTTACTTGCATACTGTTAAATTTATTATGGTGTTAAATTTATTATATTTGAAGTTTGTCTTTACGTTAATTATGGATATTTACATCTGTCAGGTTTTTTAACTGTTCTGCCTGACTGTATCGTTATTTTATCCGCTGTTTCTTGCGTTTTTTTCTTTTTCGGTTTTTATATCGAAATAAGGTTGAAATTTTTGTATTGTTTTTTCAAAAATTCTTGCCCTTTTAATTTCGTTTGTTTCCCGTGTGCGGCTGCTGAGGTCGGTCTTGATTTTCCTACTTCTTTAGCTACTATATGGTCTGATTCGCCGTCAGACTCTTCGGAACTGGTTTCAGATGAATCCGGATTAGAACTTTTAGAGGTGGCACTTTTTGAGGTGTCACCTGCAATTTCTTCGTAAATTTCTACTCCCCTGAAAGTAGAAGGTTTATTTTCTTAGTCCTCGCCTTGATTTCTCAACTCGGGGGATTTGAAAGATTTTTGAGAGCTTTGGAAGGAATCAATAGTTTTTGCGGGGTTCCTCCACTGTTTGAAGGCCATGTCCTCAGGGGGATGAGGCATTCTTTGCACTAAGGTTTCTCTCCATGAGGTCCACTGTTTAGGTTTGACCTTGGACACAGTTATATCATGATATTGACCTTGCTGGTCATCCTTGGGAGTTTTATTCTCGGGCAATGTACTTTGACTCGTTTTATGGGAAAATTTATTAGATCCATAGCTTCTCGCAGGTTTGTTTCAGTTAAATCTTTGGGGGGAGTTTTCTTTACCGTAATACCGGGGGTTTCTACAGCTTGTTGGTGACAAGTGTTTACACTTGTCACACTCATACAAGAAGCTATCGTATAATGCAACAGACTCTTTTACAAATAAGTTTAAGAAAGAACTGAAGTGCTTAAAGGATGAAGGAAAAATTACACCTCAACTCTATTACAAATGCCTACCACGCAGTTCCTTGTGCCCTAAATTATATGGACTTCCCATAAGCCTAACCTACCATTACGACCAATTGTGTCAAGTACAAGGTCACCAACAAGTGTTTTGAGCAAATGGTTAGTGTCAATCTGTAAACCACTTTTATCTACACAAATTTCGTATGTTAAGAATTCTTCGAATTTGGTTGAAAAACTGAAAAAAGTAGAAATTTCTTTGAATTCTTTGCTTTCAAGCTTCGACATTGTATCAATGTACACAAATATTGATGTAGAAGCAGCCGAAACTCTTCTAGAAGGAAAGCTGTTAAGAAATTTGGATTTGATTAGTGGCAAAACAGATTTGGAAGTTTGTGTAATTATGCATTTAGTAAGGTTGTGCAATAAGATCTCTTATTTTTTTCAATTCAGAGGGAAGTATATCGAACAAATAAATAGTTTACCTATGGGAGCCTCTTTATCCCCTTTATTATCTAATATTTTTGGGGAGAATATTGTCACAATTGCTTTGGATTCATATTTTTAAAAAAATATTGTCTGGGGCTGGCATCTGGGTGTTCTTATTTCAGTCTGTGATTATGGGGAGGAGGAATTAAAAGGATTTTTGGAAAATTTTAATTTTTCGGAGGGGGATTTAAAGTTTACTGTTGAATTGGAAGAGAATGGGAAACTTCCTTTCCTTGATGTTCTTCTTTTGAAAAATCAAAATAGTCTGGATTTTAAAATTTACAGAAAACCGACAAATAACCATAGATTTTTGTCTTATAGTTCCGGTCACGCTCGCCAAGTAAAAATTGGTTTGATCATTTCTTTAACTGATCGGATCTTTAGTATTTGCTCTCCAAAATTTGTTGAGGAGGAGTTGTCTTTTCTAAAGAAAATACTAATAAGTAACATGTATTCAGAGTGGTTAATTAACCAGACTTTTTCAAAAAGAAGGAAAAGGTTTCTAGAGATTTCTAAGGAAGTCTTGGAGACAACTCGGGAGAAGGATGTTTTTTGTTGCTTACCATACGTACCCGGGCTAAGTGAAAAACTTAAAATAATTTTACAAAGCAATGGTCTAAGGGTAGCTTTAAAGAGTAATAATACTTTGGGTAGTTTTCTAAATTCTGTGAAGGATTTAACTTCAATGGGGCAACAAAGTGGGGTTTATCAGATCCCATGTACTTGTGGAAGCTCATATGTGGGACGTACTAACCAGAGTTTGGAAATGAGATTATTACAACACAAAGATTCTATTTCTTCGGCTTTAAAGCAAGTTTCTAAGTCTGAAGATTTCACTTCAGCCCTTTCTGAACATATTTTTAATTTTCCAGACCATTTTATTTTGTTCGAGAATGTCTCTTTGATTTCTAGGGATCGGGGTTTAAAGCAAAATTTTCGTGAAATTCTTGAAATAAAGAAAATCTTATTCAAGAATATTGCTTTGAATCGAGATACAGGTGAATATGGGCTGAACTCTATCTATGATAATTTATTAAAATCTGAGAGAGTAAAGTTCAATTCACCCAATGTAGTTGACCTTTGTCCAAATGTTATATCATTGAACGCTAATGAACCGAATCCAAGAAGGTCAAAGAGAATAGCTTCCGCCTTTGCTTTGAAAAGAATTAGAGATTCAAACAATATGTAGTGTTATTTGATTTAGTATATAAAATTTTGTTTTAAATTGTTTTATTTTAGTTTTACTACTGATGACGGTCACTGTATATGTGACCGAAATATCTGGTATTTTTGTGAATTTCTATCATCACTGTCTATTAAAAGGATTTTATCCCTATTTGAACTTTTATTTTATATATATATATATATATATACATTCTTAGACCACACTGGCTATACATGATAAACGAAACTCAGAGAAGAGAGAAAGTAGCAAAATGAAAAATAAAATCAAAAAGGGTGAAAAAACGAGGATTTTGTCAGCCAGCGAACCATTAAGAACACAAAATATAAGCAAATATTTCGACAAGGACCTCTGCCAAGTCGTCCTCAGTGCTAAAAAAAAACAAAAAAGAGAAGAAAAAAAAAAAAAACGAGAATCTAACCTTTCGAAGTTTCCTGTACAAAGACAGAATAGACACTCATCCAAAGAAAGAAAGTGTGTATTCTGTCTTTGTACAGGAAACTTCGAAAGGTTAGATTCTCGTTTTTTTTTTTTCTTCTCTTTTTTGTTTTTCTTTAGCACTGAGGACGACTGGCGGAGGTCCTTGTCGAAATATTTGCTTATATTTTGTCTTCTTCATGGTTCGCTGGCTGACAAAATCCTCGTTTTTCACCCTTTTTGATTTTATTTTTCATTTTGTTACTTTCTCTCTTCTCTGAGTTTCGTTTATATATATATATATATATATATATATATATATATATATATATATATATATATATATATATATATATATATATATATATATATATATATATATATATATATATATATATATATATATATATATATATATATATATATATATATATATATATATATATATATATATATATATATATATATATATATATATATATATATATATATATATATATATATATATATATATATATATATATATATATATATATATATATATATATATATATATATATATATATATATATATATATATATATATATATATATATATATATATATATATATATATATATATATATATATATATATATATATATATATATATATATATATATATATATATATATATATATATATATATATATATATATATATAAACTTGCAGACGGCAAACTCGACTCTTTTCTTTTCCTCCGTTCACAGCTTTTGCGCAATAATCTTTTGGAGTGTTTTATTACGGGACGAGGAGGAAGGCGTAAAAAGATTCAGATAAAAAAAAAAATAACTAAAATAACTATTTCATAATGGTTTCCTATTACCTCAGAAATTTAGTTAGATGTTTTACCGTGCTCGTGCCTAAAACACAAGGGTCTATAGTAGTTAAATAGATAAGCTTTCAATTGATTGGCATTTAGGAAAAAAAAATCTTATAAAATGTTCGTGAACAAGAAAAAGTATTAGTGCCTTAAATCAGCGTAAATTTTTTTATTAAATTCCTTAAATTGATTGATAGGTTGCTGATGAAATCTATTTTTTGTCGACATAACACCTTTAAATTAGGTGTTATTTTCTTAGACCACACTGCCGTTCTAAGACGAACAAATAAATGGCAGCTCAGTTAGGCTGAAGACGGTCGCTGTACATGTGACCGAAATATCTGTACTTTTGTACCTGTTTTTACACTGTCTAAATAAATGGATTTATCCCCATTTGAAAGTTTATTTGATGAAATCTCATTTGTTTCTCTATGTAATTAAAATTATTGTTGATAAATTTCACTTGAAAATTATTTGCATTTAAAAAAAAAACAGGAAGTTGATATCTCTAGGAAAGTTTTCCACTGCACTTTCCTGAGCTAATTGGAAGGGTGTGTAGAGTTTTTTCAACACCCATATTTAGTTAAATTATCTTTTTTTGTTTTTTTTTTAATTTTTAATGATTTAACGACAAAACCTTCAAAAAATCAAGATACAAAAAAAATTATTTTAAGGGGGAACGGAGTGAACCCCTTCCCAGTTAGCGAGACTATTCTGAAGGCTCAGGCCTCTGGTAAACTTTTTGGTACAATTTACCTTGGTTCGAGCAACCAAGGATACTTCATAGATGACACAAGTTCTTGGTTCTTATCACATTAAGTTTTGGCTCGGGGGGGAAGGGTGGAGGTAGAACGTCAACGGGTATTTATCCTTACTTTCTTAAATCTAAATTATTGATGAATGTTTATTAAGCCAAACAGTTTTTGGAAGAAATTATTCCAGCATCACCCAACCTATGCACTATCTTGTTATATAAATGATATTATTTATTTTGATGAGTAACGAAATTAACAGTCAGCATCCTTAATTGTAGATAGCTTAAAATGTCTAATTTAGTAGGCTGAAGGCCCGACTTTAGATCCAAAGAGGCCCAATACTGATAACGAAGCACCAAATTTAGTTTGATGGTCGTAATGATCTAGCCCATGAATCTCATTAAAGATTTTTCTTTTTCTCTTCCTATCATTAATAATAATAAAAAAAATACAACTTCGATTTGAACTAGTTTTGTAGTGTTTTTGTTGTATACCCTTTAAATTAGACGTATTTTGCTTTTTAATAAAGGAGAAAACATCAAACCTGTTAAATTATTTTTAAAAGTATATTGGCAGAAGATTAGTTCTTCAGCTCTTCTACAAAAAGCCTCATTTTTTAGGCGCAGCTGAAAGCTGATTGGGAGTCTTGAAAACAATGAAGTATGATTCCAAACCAGCCAGCATATACTGAGTGCAATCTAAAGACAAGCTCTCCAGTGGTAATAGAGAAAAAAATAAAATGATTGCACCTGATAGGCCAATACAGAGGCACTACTCAGATTCTAGTATTGCAGCATCTGCTTATGATAGCAATACCACACTGAATTTATCTTGTAATACAACACCTCTGCCAAGAAGAAGAAAAAGATCATCATGTGATGTTCAAGCAGATCAATCAAGTATAAGTTCAGCTTCTTCACTGAATTCAATTGCTCGCGCAAATGGTGGCAGTTTTTTTGCCTTTTTGAGGAAATTCAAGAAAAGAAGTGAAAATAATAGGCTCCGTCAAGCCCAAGAAAATGATAGAAGGCAGAGCAACACAAGTCTGAATTCTGTACTCAGTACCACGAGCACCTTCGCATTTTTCAAGCCTAGTCCAAAAGACGTACGTAAAATTGATAAACTTCAAATTAAAACTAAAGCAATAGAAGGTGATTATGACGATCGTTTAAACCCCTTTTTAACCTCAGAAGAAGATTTTGAGAAGGCAGGCGACGTGCATTCTCTTTCGAAAAATCCTTTCGAGGATATTGCAGATGACAAATTTGGCGCAAAGAGCAACTTATGTGCTACCAAACATGTTCCTAAGACTACTGACGTTTCGCAAATTAAATCAGGAGCAAAGCATCTATTGGAGAGTCATGGGGCTAAAAAGGATTCGACTTGTCTCAATTACTCATTAGCAAAGGATATAAGTAATGGTAAAAGAAAAACACCTGTTAAAGGAAAAGAAATGGATGCAAATCCAACTAAATGTGCATCCACCTCAAAAACGAGGTTATTTCCTGTTGTTGCTGAAACACCTGCTCATTTAATAGACGAACGATATGTTAGGTCATTACCTGAAAGAAGAAAGAAAAGAAAAGCCCCTTTACCACCTAAATCCTTCACTCAGAAATGTCATGTGAGATCAGCCAGTCTGGGAAGTGATCAAAGCCACAAAAAGCGTGCTTCTCACGTTCCAGGGAAACGAAGAGCCCCATCTCCCCCAAATAAAGAAAAAAATGGGTCAGGATCAGGAAGCACTGCAGAGTCTGTGACTCCTCCTCCCTCTCCTGCTATTTCTAAGTCTTTAAATTATTCAAGTGCCTCAGTAAGCAAAGTGTTTGAATCAGAAAGACATCTTTATAGAAATGTAATTGTCCCACATGTCAACGGGCTATCCAGCAAACCTACAAACAGTAGCCAAAATAGTGCAAACAATATTTGCGATAAAAATGATAGCTCTTCGTCAAACTCAAGAGTGCTTCCAAGAAAAACGTTGAACAACTTAGATACTTTGAAAGGAGGCTCTGTAACACCCTCCTCATATAACATACATCCAGAAAATAGCGGTGCTACTGCCATGATTCAAGATAATGCTAAGTTTAATGCCAAAAGACTCTCGTCCCCCACGGAACCTGAAGAATCCCTTATATCTCAGCCACCACTCCCTGGTGGCGCAACGATGACTGAATTGGATTTAAATGAGTTTTCAGAGTCAGTGAAGTTTCCAGGAAATAGTAATACTAATGATGAAATTCCAGCTGTAATGAAAACTTCTAACGAGTTACTAGCTTTAGCGGATGGGAAGCTAGTTCCAAAGTCTGATAGAGTTAAAGCACTTGTTGAAGCTTTTAATGCACAAGAAACTAGGTACCATGGTAAACAGTGGTATAAGAGGTCATCTAAAAAGGCAAGTACGTTGACAAGGACAAAGAAAAAGAATGATTATGAGGACGATATGATAGAACTCCCATATTTTCGGAGCAGTGTCGTAAAAGGATCCTCAACTACCAGTAAAGCCATAGGTGAAACATATTATACTGAAAAACTAAATTCACCACAAATATCTTCCCTCAGCCCTACTAGAAAATTTACATTTAGGAGGGAATTGGAAGAAGGTAGGCGAATATCCCTATTAAATATTAGCGAGCTTGACAAGGAAGCCGAAGCTATAATAAAAAAGAAAAGAAGCCTTGACAGTTCGCGTCGTTATGGTTTCAAATATTCTGATGAGCCCGCAATCCACACAATTTCAGAAGAAGCATCAGTTAGGCCTCTGCGTTTCTTAACAATCGAGGATTTTTCGATCCCTTCAAAGTCCAGCGCAAGGTCATTGTCTGTGAACAGTCGCCAAAATAAAAAAAGTGAAAAGTGTTTGTCTGTTATAGGAAATGCAAAGGAAACGAAGCATATATCAAAAGATGTAAAATCCATAAACGAGACTAACCTGACAAATAGAAAAAGCAAGGAAGTGTTAAACTTTGCTAGTAATATCGTAGCGTCAGAAAATTTACTTGAAACTAAGAAAAGGGTAGTGAGAAAATCCCCAGAAAAATTGTCCAAGGACCATTCAGCGAGCCAAGTTATGAAAACATTAAAAAACTTAGGAACAAATGAACCTAAAGATTTTAAAATGCTAAAAGAAGAAGTTTTGAGTTTCAACATTCCAGAGCCAGCCCATATAAAAACGGAAGTAGTAGAGTACAATTCGCTGACAGGTCATTTAAACTCAACTCTTTCTAGTTATTCTGATAATAATCATTGCAAAAAAGGTGCTGAAATAAAAGCCAAGGCTCCTTTCTCACAAGCAATTAGTACCCCCTCTGCCGAATTACTCAAATATACAAGTGCCAAAGAAGTTGAAACCAATGTCGAACTTGATGTAGATTTAAATCTTCCATGTAGTTCTCAGAAGTACAGGAAAAGTAACAAAGATCATAATAATAAAAAATATCCTTCAGAAACGAATGGGATTTTGAGAAACACTTCTTTGTCAAAAGGAAATGACGACACATCTAGCTCAGATACATCATCAAAGAAGCATAAAAGTAGACTGGAGCTGGCAGCATTGCGGGAGAAATATTTTTCTGCAAAACTTTCGACAGTACCTGAAAAGGATATAAAATGTGCAAAAGAAGAGTCAGTTAAAATAAAAAACAAGCCTTGTCAAGACCAATTTAAAACAGCCAATGAATCTCTGGCATATTTAAGTCAAAAATCGACTGTGGTAGAAAAAACCCACCCTGCAGTAAAAATTAGCACTACTGCTGAGATATCTTCTAGAATCAGCGAGGGTGACAAAGATGATGAAAAAACGACAAAGAAACGTTTATCGGATGTGACGATTGATAATATTGTTGGCTTTATAACAAAAGCTTTTCAGATGAACGATTTTGAAAAGAAAACAGCTATCAATGTTGATGCCTCTTCCTCTCAAGAGAAGTCTGAAAAGTTTGCAAGCCTTTCTGATTCAGGCACATTAAAAAAAGAAAAAAATGATAGTGATGTATCTTGTGGTGAGCATATCCTGGGACAGAAAACCACTGACAAATATGAACGAGCTAATCAGCACCCGCTATGTAAAGAGGAAAAATCACACTTGTTATTCTCAGATGTACCAGACTCTGATGACGGGATACCAGAGCACGTTCTTGCAATACGTAGTCTTGATAGACAACCTTCATCAAAGCTTGGTGATTCCAACAGTATTTCCAACATCAAAGAATCTCAGCGTAGCAGTTCTGCATCAGAGGTTTATGGAAATCTGAAACCGGTGCCGTTACCAAGACTGAGTATACAGCAAAAGGCCACTCTAACATCCACAAAAAAAGAAAGTTTTGATCAACAAACTGATTTGGTAATTTTTATTTCCTTTAAGACAAATGCCGTCTCTTGACGATGTTTTATCTGAACCTAGGATAGAAAAAAAATGCAGAGGAATCAGATGTAACCTGTCTTATATAGCCCCACAGTTTGAAGCACTGTTAACAGTAATCAAACCTTGAACTGCGGAATAAACTACAAATAATCATGACAGAATAAAATTCGATTTGGTTACCAAAAAGCAAGCATTTGTCAATAAAAAAAGAACAGAGAATATAGCCTGTAAGAGATTAAACACTAAATAAACAAAATCAATTTAATTAAAATAATCATGTTACTGATAATGGTGAAAATTGGGACATCTTCAGCATTAGTATTTATGCTTCGAAGCTCACGACTACAACTAAAAATTGTTGCAATAACAAACCACCTGATATTTGGGATGACCAGCCTATCGTTGGACCCGAATAGGATGACCAAAAAGATTTATTTGTTGGCCTTAATCCCTAAAACCTGGCCTTGCAATGCAATAAAAAAAATAACAATTCAAATAGAGAAAGAGCTAAAAGGACTATACAATTAGAGAAAGAGCTAAAAGGACTACCCTCTCTGCTTATTATGAATATGTCTTCGTGGAAATAATGACAATGATAATTGCCGAATTAATAAGTTATGTCACGGGTCTTGTTATCAGTCAATACTTCCATTTGAAAACGGCTGAGTAAAGTGTCATGCAAAATATTTCTATTATTTTCTACTTATCACCGGCAAAACTTTTCCAAAATTGTCGGAAAATTTTCGTCTCTCTGTTTTATGTTTTTACCTGTGCATGCTCGTATACAAGGTCATGTGACTACAACAAGGTCATGTGAGGAAGGACATACGGTTTTGAAGGGAAGGGGAGTCCACTTTGGAAAGATAACATTCAATGCCTTTTTCACTTGAAAAATCTGCTAAAAATTGCGAAAAAAAGCCGCACAGTATGCGTTTTTATGTTTTGTTCTATTTTGACAATATTGGTTCAAATCAGGACCCCCCTCCTCTCCACTGATGGACTGTTACCAGTACCAAACTATAACGGAGACCGTTAAAATTAGCCGATGAAACAGGCGATAAAACTTCAAACTTCACTCCTCCTCTTTAATCAAAACTTTATTCCTTACCTCCTTCCATGGAGTTTCAATTTATTGATAAACTTGAATTTTAAGTAGTTTTTAACTGCGAAAGAAAGCCAGTCCACTCCAAGTGCCATCCACTGTGGAAAAGTGTAAAAAAAAGCACGAAAAATGTCATTTTGGCAGCCCTTGAGCCTCTGACCATAAAAAAACCGTAACATTTCACACGAAATGTTCCTCTCTACTATGAGGGAAAGAGAAAATGAAATTTGATTGTTTTGACTGTTGAGGAGGGGCCTTAAGTTACCATATTTACTAAAAAGAATTAGAAAAATAGAAAATTCAGTTTTCAATGAAAAAGATCCAATGAAATTCTTAACGTTTTGGTACCAAATTAAAAAAAAAATAAACAGGGGTGAAAAATTAGCAAAAAAAGCTTAAAATGTATAACACTAAAAACTTGAGCAAAGAGGTTCAACGTGGCAACGCTGAAGAATTGCGGCTCTGTCCTAAAAATTCTAAATTTCAAAGCAACTAAAAAACTTGGAAATTCACGATTTTTAGGCATGAATAGACCTAAGATGAGTCCGAGAAAGGAAATTTTTTTATTCTAATGTCCTTGGTACTTTTAATTGAATTTCTAGTTTTTAACTGTGTATAACTTTCCACAAATTTTAGAATACCTTTGCTTTGATCTAAAAATTTTATAAATAATATTCCTCAAATTTTCAAAATAATATCCTTTGAGGTTGAAACACCTCAAATCAAACAATATGAATGACATTGCTAAAAACAAAGAATTTGTTTTTAATAACATTCAGTATACTTAAAGTCAAATATTGGTTGAAATTTCCTAAGTATTTACTATCTTGGTTTTGTCCGGATTTGGGTTTGTTTCGGAAAAAATAGGCCAAATTGAAAATTTGTGGAAAGATTTATTGTAATTGAATAGCTTCAATTAAAGCTCCATTGCTTTCCTTGGCAGGAAAAATGTGTATACCGCCCTACATATAAATGCATCTCTTAACCCTCTATACGAAATACAAGACATATTTCGAACAAAACCCTGTAGTTACAACTTTTTTAAGAGATTAATTTCTCTAGTTATTTATTATTCAGAAATTTCATGTAATTTTTCATATAATTCAAATAAGCAAAATATAAAATAACTATAAAACACGTTCGTAATGCGGGGGGGGGGGTTGATGTTTAATATTCTATGTTTTTTTGTAGATTCATAAAATATATTTTGGATCACAATTGCAAAATTCAGCAAAAAAAGTGGAATTCTGATTTTACTAGCCATGCTTATTTCTTTTCTTTAAAAAGTTGGTTCAAATCCTTAGCTGAAATTAATTGTTTTTTTTATGATTTTACATTCATGTGTTTATGTCATCTTTTTTTTTATTAGATTCCTTTTTAGCTAAGTGGAATCCAAAATGGAATGCAATCAGCTTCTAATAAAATCCAAAACAAAGAAGCCAGGAGGCCATGCCCTAAGCCAAGACTTCGGACTGAGAAAGGTGAGAAGCATGATCTTTGTACATTCTCCTCCTCTCCTTATTATTGCTTAACTGCTAGATAAAGCAGAAACTGCTTATCTGCTTAAGTGCTAGATAAAGCAGAAAAAGTGCTGGAATACACAAACAACAGTTTTTCAACAAGTTAAATTAAAAAAACTGTTTAAAATCAAAGTAAATAGCGTCATTAAAAATTAGAAATAACATATATTACTTCCTAATCCTAAATGAGTGAGGCCTACTCCCTCCTTAATACCTAGTTCTTTACGCCAAGGTTTAATAGGGCGTTGAAAAAAATATTCTTATTTCAATTAAAATGCCCTTGTGTTTGAGCCTCCTGTAAAGGATTGGGACAAAAAGCCAAACTTTAGCATAATGAGTGAGGGGCTGTGAAGAGGACTAGACTGTGTATTATACAGTGTACAGAATAATTCCTGTTAGTTTTAAAGTTTAATGTTACTATTTACTTTAATTTGACAAAAACATATTCATATTTAATTTTTGTTGATTTTTAATTACGTACCCAGGCTGGCCCTAAATTTTAGGGTAACCCAAAATTTAGTGGTATTTCCATATCGTCATAAATTATAAATATCCAAACTAAACGAAATAAGAAAAGCATGAATAATAAATTTCGATCCTACATATACTGTAATCATAACTTCGTTTCTTATGGGTCCAGATTATATTGACAAGGGCCACTCTTTACTTACAGTGTATTATTACGATCTGGAGGTGCCTGAAGTATCAAAATTAACTATGGGTTTATTATTTCCATGGTTTCTAAGGCGAATTCTTTGAATAAATGGGAGATTTTCTAATGGACGCCAGTAGGTGCGCTACGCCGCTGGGAAACAAGAAGCTGGTAAGTATTGCACATAAATAGAAACACGAGATATATTACTATTTAAATCTTAAAACAAACTCTTCGTAGCACTTTAAACTATGATTATCGTTCTCGAGCGAAAAAAAAACACAAAATTTCATATTTTCATAGAGAGGGCTTGAAAACTCTACCATAGAGCTCTCTGATGTGCTTAATTAGGTGGTTTAAAATTGACTAAAATAACTCACCCTTTTCAGAGACCATTTTTTCGTAAATAGGAAAAACTTTCTCAGGCTTGTAACTTTTGTTGGGTAAATTTAAACATAATGAATTATGTATTCTGGAATCCACATAAAAGGTAAATTGTTTTAACGTAAATATTATTATAAAAATTGCTTTTTTAGGGTTCTGGTAAGTATTAGCTCGAGTCGCTCCTTACCATGCGCTGTTAAATATATAAAGTGCAAACCTAAAACCAACTGCTTCTGTAAAGAAAAACAAAATAGTTCCTGGTAACACTTGCCTCTCCCCTCTTAGGAAATTTCCAGAAGGCACTCAAGATGCCCCCCCCCACCTCTCATATGTTGTACCCGTAAGATATGAATGTGATCTTTTATGCATAAAATGAAACATATTTCTACAATATGAAGGGAGCTATCAACCCGCAGCACCTACATTCATGCTCAGTCTAAATGCAGGGATATTAGAGGTTAATTTATTCCCTCCCTCCAGACCTCTTTCTAGACACTAGAAAGTTAGGGCACAAACATGCACATTTTTTGCTTATTCCAAATATATAAAATTCATTATATTTAATGTTACCCTTCAAAAGCTACGAGCCTGAGAAAATTTGCCGGGTTTCCTAAAAGAGGGACCCCCCCCCCCCCAGAAACAAGAAATCGTAATAAAAACGCACTATCAGATTCAGCGTATCAGACCCATTCTGTAGAGGTTTCAAGCTCCCATCTGAAAAAGCCTGCAATTTTGTAATTTTTTTTTCAGAAGAAAGATTACGGATGTATGTTCGTGTGTTTATTTATTCGTTTGCTCCCCCAAAAGTGAAAGTGCCGAACCAATGGCTCTAGTAGATCGGCAGAACGCTCGCTCGAACAAAAACTGGTTCTATTGCCCTTTTAAAGCAGCCAAAAAAATAGGATGCCAACCAGCCCTTACCCCTTTTTTTCCCAAAAGTCATTCGATCAAAATCATGAGATAGCCATTATGTTCAACATGGCTGAAAGATCTAATAGCCATGCATCTGAAGAGGACAGGCCCCTCCCTCAAATTCCCTGGGGAAAGGGCTTTAAGTTATAGAATTTGTCCATGGTTTACATATAGTATCTATTATTGGGAAGTGTACAAATATTTTTCGCGGGGGGGGGGGCGTCAGTTAATGGGATTGCCTACTGAGAGAATGCTCCGGATCGCACGTCTGAGACTCTAAGGATTATACACTAAACGTCATTGCATATACCCTAAACCTCATTAGTATATTACAGACGATACATATAGCCTACATTCAAGTAGGAACAAAATTTGCATACTTACATGAGATAGATTCGAGTCGTGCTACTTCAAAAGACGGATGATAAGAAGACGGACGATTTAGTTTTGTATAAAAGAGCCTCGAGGATGAGACATTATTATTAGAATTGGTCCAGCGCTTGAATTATAATGAATAAATGAAGTCAAGATATGCATTCACATGTAAGCACTTTCGAATTCATAATCTAAAAGATTTATTAAGCTTACCTTTAGTTTCTCCTTTAATGAATACAAAAATCCAATTTTTCATTGTACAAAATATATAAATCCAATAGCCCTAGTTCCTGGTTCAACCAGTGATAAAAACTAAGGTCTCTTTGCAGCAAAGTATAGTCACCTACGGAACAAGTACTGACAAAACTCTCCAAAAGTGACCCCGCGTACCTCAGCGCCTCTAGACGCAAAATGTTGTACTACTTAATTGCTCCGAGCCAAAGTACTTTGCTCCGGCCAATAATTATGCTAGAGCGTGATTCAGGCAACGAGTGACCGGGATGAATTATGTAACTACGGTTTTTAGTGGCCAGGTTCGCATAGGTATACAAAGGGTCACTTTTTTTGTGTGGAGAGGATAGGTTTTGTCAGTACTTGTTCCGTAGGTGATTATGCTTTGCAGTTAGCTCTGAGCTTTTATCCAAACACTCCGTCAGGAGATTAAAATTTCAAATTTTAATCTGACGTCTAACAGACAGCTAAGTATGCTGTGCTAAGAGGACGCTATTGTTTCGCGATGTTATTTTAAAATGAAATGCTTTTAAAGTTGATTTGTATGCTTTTAAAACCTTGGTTGGAAGTCTTTTTAAAAGAATTCTAAGACTCATGGAAATCGACCCGTCCTTTGCATAAGTTTTAAGAACTTACATGACTGTACTCCTTTCTAATGCTATAGCAGGGTCCATGCGAGCGCCCATGAGTGCCCCCCCCCCATTTGACCCCTCCCTCCCACCATTTGTTAGATTATATGATACTTTACTTGTACCTTAATTTTCAATCTTGTCCTGCTCCATTGAAAAGTTAAATTGAATAGTCTAAGACTTTAATTTTTTTATTGCATTGTTGTTGTTGTTATCGGAAATTGTTATCGGAAAGCACAAAAGATGTTCTGGCCTTTAGAATGCTTAGTCGAAGATAGCCCCATTGTTGTTTGCGGTAACTGCTCTTTCTATGTTTGACTTAATTATTCTCACTATAATTCCGCAGTGTTATTTTAAAGTGAAATACTTAAAAGTTGATTTTAATGCTTTAAAAACCTTGATTGGAAGTCTTCTTAAGAGAATTCTAAATTTTATTGAAATTGGCCTGGCCTTTGCATAAGTTTTAAGAACTTCCATGACTGTATCCTCTTACTAATGTTTATAACGGGGCCCATCAGAGTGCCACTCCCCTTTGTCCCTTCCCTCCTACCATTTGTTGGATTGTAGGATACTTAATTTGTAACTTAATTCTCAATCTTGGTCTGTCCCATTGAAAAGTTAACTTGAATAGGCTAAGACTTCGATTTTTTTTTGTGTAATTGCGTTGTTGATCTTATATAAATGAAAACACAGGGTTCAAATTAAAAGTTGTTATCGGAAAACACAAAAGATGTTCTGGCCTTTAGAATCCTTAGTCGAAGTTAGCTTCATTGTTGATTTTGGTAATTGCTCTTTCTAGCTTTGACTTAATTATTCTCGCTATAATTTCACCATGTTATTTTAAAGAGAAATACTTTTAAAGTTGATTTGTATACTTTTAAAACCTTGATCTAAAGTCTATTTAAGAGAATTCTAAATCCCATTGAAGTCAACCCATCCTTTGCATAAGTTATAAGAACTTCCATGACTGTACTCCTTACTAAATTTAACAACAGGGTCCATGAGAGCGCCCATGAGGGTCCCCCCTTTGTCCCCTCCGTCCCACTGTTTGTTAGATTATAGAATATACATCATCTTTATTGGTAACTTAATTTTCAATCTTGCCCTGTTCCATTGAAAAGTTAAATTGAATATGCTAAGACTCCGAGTTTTTCATACTACTACTACTATTACTACTACTACTACTACTACTACTACTACTACTACTACTACTACTACTACTACTACTACTACTGTTACTATTACCACTAATATTACTACTACTATTTTTAGTGCTATCACTACTACTAATTTTTTTTATTTAATATTGTTAAATAGTATTTTCTATCTATGTATTCAATTTACTTTCGTTTACATAGATTATAAGGGTAGCATAAATAAATACTAAAACTTTTTTTTGTATGTCAATGAAAATTCATCCTCACCAAAAAGACCTAGGAAAGATGATGAATAAAATTTTAAAGACTTTTTTGGGGAAGAAAACATTTAATCTCCTGGCCAAGGTGATTGCGATGTACTCGATGCACCCATTAAAAGGTTAAGAAAACTTAATTTATCTTCTACCCCCCCCTCCCCTCGTGTGTGTGTGTATATTAATAATTTTTACTGTGTAGGGGTTTTAAATAATAAGAAAATACAGATTATTAATATTCTTTTTTTCCGCTGTATAAACCCATTCCATTTCAAACGAAAATAAATTCTATTAGTATTTTAGGTTAACCTAGCTGTATTTTCACCACCAACTCAGGGTAAATAACACCTATTTGACAATATGGAGATACCTGTTTTGACACCACCAGTACAACTTCAAGTGAATATCCATATTGACTTGCCCTACGGTAACAACGAATTAGATTGGTATGATAAACTACTGAAATATTGCTTTGGAGACGTGAGTGCTGATGATGTATTTGATGAGAATCTCCCTATCGACTTGCCCTCTGATAATAACGACAACGACGAACCAGATTGGATTGATAAATTTTTGAAAGAATGCTTTGAAGATGCGAATATAACTTCCAAAAATTTTTCAATGGAGGGTTTGAACGTTAGTTCTGCTCAGACAAGTGCCTTTGAACAACAACAACAAAGTGTACCAGGGAATGATTTTGCTAAGGCTGACCACTTCAGTCCTAATAAACTCGAAGATATGTTGAGTGAGCTTGGTGATTTCTCTCCCCGTTCCAATCCTCTTGCACACACTGATATTGAAGTCAGACCGAGGCTCAGTGGTTATGATGTGGTAGAGGATACCCCTGCAGCGCCCTTTGTATTGCAAGACTTTTATCTTTCAAACTCTGCCTTGCGCAATATATATGTTTATAGGACCATGTTTATATATGTGTATTGGTGATCCATTTAATACACTTATGGCACTAAATATTATCATGGATCCGATAAACATAGTAAATTCCTATGTAGTTATGTATACTATATAACAAGCTAATTTATACTATTTAGCAAGATTCAAGCCCTTCTTGAACGAAAGATTCGGGAATGGGATGGGAGGAATAGTATAAAAGCATCCATCGCAAAAAGTATGTTTTTTAAATGAAAAGTTGGGTGGTGTGAATTCGCACAATGTGGAAACTGAAATGCTAACACTTCACCCGCACTTGCAGAATTTTTAGGGTGTATATTTGGACTGGATTGACAGTATTGTGACGAAACTAGATACCTATAATGAGAGGGGGCGTGGGGCAGTGGTTTTATTTAATTAAAATCTAGATATAAGTGTTTGTAGATTTAAAAACGATTTTATTTTAAGAGGCAGGATTGGGAAGAAGACTAAAATTTTAAAATATAATTTAGATTTAGAGGGATGTCAAGGTGTAGAACAAATTTCTTTCGGTACGTGGCTCCGTGTTTCAAATTTGCATTTCTTTTAGCAGCCGACAGACCCCTGCAAAAGTATAATAATAAGATGCATTTGAATGAATTGGTAGCTAGTGGGGGTGGGACAAAGTTTCCTAAAGTATATTTTAATCGTTTAAATGGTCAATATCCAGTAACACTTGAAGGAATAGATATTTTTGAGTGGGCTAATGAACATTTAAAGAATGGTGTTAAGGTTATACAATATGATACAGAATTGGAGAAGGGTGAGTACAAAGATAAAAAGGGGGCATTATACCCAGTGAGGGCTCCATCCATTGAATCGGTGAATCACTGGGTATGGCTTCTTTTAACATGTCTGCTACAGAGCATGATTCAATTGGACATTTCAATCCCATAAAACATATTATTCGGGTCCTGAGTGAGGAGAAATCAAATCGAACGGGATTCTTGCTACTATTGGCCAATATGTCTTTCTAGGTTTCATACCAAATTAAGGCTAAAGCATAATCTGAGAAACTTTAATCGTCATGGGTATCAATCTGTGGAAACGGGTAGCATTAACAAGGCCATCTTGCGTTTCAATAACTTTCAAAATTCTCTTCTAGAGAGTGACAAGATGGCCTTAGGCTGCGATGCTACACTCACAGATACGTATGATCCAACAAATTTAAATTGTATCAAAGAAAATGAAGCAATTGCAGTCTCTTACGCCCTTGTCCAAAGAAACTTGAGCAATACCATTCCATTGGTAGAGGTTTTCGAGACATCGGGTGGGAAGATTGTATGGGTGCAACCATGATTGCACTTATTAAAGCAGCAAATAGGTTAATTTCATGGTTGCACAATATAAATTATCCAACGACGTTATCAATACTGGACGAGTTGACCGTTAAAAATCAGAAAATGTGTTGGATTTACAAGGGGAAATTTGTTAAGGGTAGTGGGGGAGGCATGACAGTAAGTGATCATAATCATTTAAGCAATCCAATGTTATCGGGAGTTAGCAACTTTCGCTGACTGGCTCTTGAATCATGTAATTTAAATTTTAAACATAAATACTTTCCACCTGTTTATACACACCATTCCAACTATGAGTTGAAGCTTATTTTACCAGTGTCGGCACGTTTTCAGAAGCGTGAAGTTGTAAATGGCGCATGGATAAACGGTTCTATTTCATATAATATAATACAAAAATCATATGAGAAGTTGCTGCTCTTAGAATTCAAATCGAAAACATTTGAAAATGATAATACGTACTTTAATAAAATCCGTTTTTAGATTCATATAGTTTTTTCCCAAATTCCTAAGTCAGTTGATTCGAGTAAAGAAAAGCGACGATTTTAATACTTTTCCCCTCCATAAGCAGCACTTTCCAGACAATGAAATGTATTATTTATTAACTTGTAAGGGCATATACCCTTAGGAGTATAACAAATATACCTCGAGGCTACATGAGGAGAAATTACCGTCCACCGAATCATTTTATGATTCATTTCATGATGGTAAATGCACGACTGACGACTGTGAGTTTGCTAAAAAATTTTGGGCAAAGATAGGGCGCAAAAGTGGGGAAGATTATGGTAAAATATACCTTGCAAGTATTGTATTGACGTTGTTGAATATTGTTTGTAAAAACACCGATAAAATTTATCAGGAATTTTGGTTGTATTTGGGGTATTATTTTTCAACTCCACATCTGGTGATGGATCTAATCCTAAGAATCAGTAAAGAAGAAATAAGCTAGATTACTGTCATGGATCAGTTTCTACTTGTAGAGAGATCAATGAGGGGAGGGTTAGTTTTTCGCGAGGATCGTGTCTTGGAAACTGACCCGACTAGACACACCACCCTGGAAAAGTCAGATACAGGTTTTCTAGATATGCATTCCTTTTTTCCGTCGGCAATGTCTCACTACTCTTTGCCTTGTGGTAATTACAGATTGCTTAACAATCCTTGTGCTCCAAATTTCCCCAACATTGCCACAGTTGAAGAGAAGGAACGGAAAGGATGCTTTTTTTTAAATTTATTGTGAAATACCTCTGGAACTTCATGACTCGTTAAAAGATTTTATTTCTTCGTGCATTAAAAGGCCAAGGACTAAGACCTCTCTGGGTCTTCATAATATTTCTTTGATAGAGGACAGGGTGTGCACTGGACACCTTCAAAAAAATATATTGCTGACCTTTTTTCGAAACGGAATATTGTTGTTCACAATATTCTTTTGCAATGGAGGGTAGCCAACGGTTTCAGGTAAACAAAGATTCATAGAGCCCACTAATTTGATCAATGAGCATATACGAAAATGTTTATTAAGAGTTTTGTCAGTTAAAGTTCAGGAGAAAAATCAAAGGTTCGACAAGAAAAACCTAGCCTCATTTGAAATTCATCCCTCAATAATATGTCCGAGAGTGTCCGCAATAGGAGTCTTTGTGACGTTGTAGCCGACCCAAAAGAATATACTCGAGTCATTACCGATCCAAACATCATATCTTTCACCATCATAAGCTCTAATATGGTCCTCTTGCATAGGAAAAAAAGAAATGTTATTTGAAACAAAAATATTGCTGTTGGTAGCACAATTTTCGAAATTCCCATGAAACTCACTTTGGAATTTCTTAAGATGTATGTAAGGTCCAATAGCCAGGGGAGGGACAAGTTCAAGTGTATTAAGAAGACACTGACTCACTCCTGTTAAAAGTTCAAACTGAAAGTTTATTAAATGGTTTGGAAAATGGTGAACACATTACCTCTTGAATGGACTACAACAATTTTTTGGAGTCCATTTATCGAGATCCATTGAAGTGCCTGGCCCCAAGTAAACTACTAGATCTAAAATCAGAGTCGGGAAGTGACTTGATATCCCTTGGTGTGGTTGCAGATCCAAAGGTGTACTGTGTGCCAACTTACAACGAGGATATCAAAAAAGTCTGCAAGGGGATTACTACATACTAGGTGAAAGATAATTTAGATATGAGCGTTTATAGAAAATCTGTGGATAGTAGTTTAGTTTTAAGAGTAATATTCATGGCAATTCGTTTTTTAAAATTGTAAAACTACACAGTTAGAATAGAGAAAAATGCCATGTCGGCCATATCGGATAAAGTCAATGTATGCGAGGGGGTTTGAAGGTGCTACCCCATGGGCACTATCTTATTTCAGATCAATATTTATTTTTACAATATAGACAAAGTCTCAGTCTAAAGAAAATCCTTTAAATTCAATAGGCAGAAGGCGGAGAGAGATTTTTTTGCAACAATATGTTACGAGTGTACACAAGGCAGAGTTATTGTTGGTTATATTTTCAATTTGTTTTATATATTTTTATAATAAAAATTGTTTTTCCTCGCAACCATGGCCAGCCCGGGGACTCTGATATTCAGTCGGCCGCCTCCAGCGGCTACTGCACCCTTCAGGGGGGCCCTTTCTAAGTTTTTTTTTCAAACTGTGATAATTTTTGTTTTCATTAAATATGTTGTGTATTTATTGTAAAATAAAAAACATATATAATTCTATTTCTTTGTTCTTGAACATCGTAATAGGACTGATAGGGAAATTATTATTTATTCATTAGACAACTACAGTTTACAGTTAGTTGTATTCCAGCTGTTGAAGACGTTGACGACAATATGTTTCAATTTAAAACATCATTTAGATCTTTTGTTTGTGGTCCATCAATGTTGGGCAAAACGACAATTTTAACAAAAATAATTCAAAATAGTAATCAAATGCTTTCGGAAAACCCTAAAAAATCTGTTATTGCTACAGTGTTTGGTAAGAGTCCTATGATAAAATAAAAGTTATTGCACCAGACACAACATTCATAGTGGAACTTGACGTGTTCAACATTATTGAACCAAACTCGTGGTTGATTACTGATGATTTAGCCGAATCCATTGAAAAATCCATCTCATCCATCTCATTGAATCCATCTCAATGCACAAATATATCCCACTGTTCCAGTATTTCTAATTTGAGCATACAGCCAGGCAACAAATAAACCCTATGGTTACATTCTATTGGATCTTAATCAAAATACACCTGAGGATTTGCGTGTAGTCAAAGATATTTTTGACAATGAAATTACCGTACGTCTTCCAGTGAACAGTAAAAAAGAGCATGTGTTTCCATCGTGACATTGAAGAAAATATATGAAAATCGGCATTTATTTTCCGTTCTAAGCAGTTCAAAACCGGCCCTTGGGAAATTTATAATTAAACATGGAAGTGACAAAGAATTCATTAATCTCATATCTGAATTTTGTTTAAACTTAACCCAGAGCAATTTTCAATTGCCAGAAGTAGTTAAGCAGCTGACAAAGTAACATCGTTCTATTTTACGTACCCTAGCAAGAAACAATAACAAAGAAAAACATTTTAAATGTAAAACCGTCGTCTCTATGCAGGTAGTGGCTTTTTTACACTTTTACTGCAGATAATTGCAGGAATAGGAAAATGGCTAAACCTTGAATATTGACGCCCATAGAACTCTCGCCATTTCACCAATGGAACACTTTGAGGACAATGTCAGTAATTTCATTAATGATAAGAATATTGCCGACGATAAAAATCTAGTTTTACTTCAAGATGCATTTCGACGAGTGGACAAACATAAACCATGTCACGTGAGATCGGTCAATATAAGTACCACTGATAAAAAGGAAACGCTTGTTCAAGATTCCGGAACAGCAACACAACCAAAGAAAGAAGATTCGATATTGTCTAATGTTTTTTCAAGTGTGGGAGACCTGCTGCCACACTCATATCGTGAGTAAACTAAAAGAGTCTTGGTATATCTCATGGAAAGTGAATACATTCAAGTTGACGATAAAAAGAATGTATCTATGATTCAGGAGAAAACTTATAATCTACTTGATTTAATATATGATATGGTTACAAATGGCAAATAATTTTTATCATTTGACAATCATCTCTGCAACTTTTTAATCACATTAAACCTTCCGTAAAGTCTTATTACCTATAAGAAAAGTCTAAAAATATTAATGGAACATAGCACTTTAACATGAAAAGAAGAAGAAGAAGGTTTTATATAAATATTGGAAAATACTAGCACACCTACCGCTACTAGTAGTAGACACAATTATTTGATGGCATCAGTGTTTGTGAGACAAAAGTGAAGACGTCTTGATATCAACTCATCACCATTATCACCACCCACTAGTATGCAAAATGGTAGCAGACACACAGGTAGGTATTTGCGTTCAAAATGGTTAAAGTTTTCAAACGTGCTTATGAAAATATTGGTGAGGTGGGAAGTATAAGTTCCACCACCACATTTTTTCAAGTCACTGGACTTCAAAGATTTTTAGGGAGAGAGTTTCTACAAAATGAACCTAGTTACGCTCTAGATCGACATCATTGTGTTCGTGGTAATCATTATAAAAAAACTAAGGCCTTTTTCCCACTACATATAATGGAAGCAGATCTCGTAACTCTAGATGAGATTTATAGGCGTCACAGTATTGTTAGCTGATTGGAAGATTATTATTTTTATCTGAAGATATTTTTTTGGAGTCAAAGAGGTGAATGAACTAATTAGGTAGTCCATGTACCTTTACACAAAATTTTGGAACTGGAACTGGATGCTGAAAAGTTTTTGAAAGTTAAAGTTGTCAATAATTGTGCGTGTTTTAATCTGGGCCCTTTTTCTTTTCATCTTCTAATACTCCTCTTTAGTGCATATTTGTTGTGTACAGAGGGTAACAACAAATTATTATTATTATTAATACGCCCTACAAATATATTCTACTTGCGATCAGTGTCTTTATTTGCTATGCATATGCTGTTTCATTGCGGACAAAGAGAGATTTTGAAGTTGCTAGAGCTCTAAAAAATACTCTTGACCAAGATTGTTATAGAAAACTTCAAACGGCTCGAGGTAGTGAATTTATTAATCTGCATATAGAGGCATATAAGGTATTGTTGAAATACAATACAATGCTCTATCATAGTCATAGTCCTATAAAGTCTGCCTTGGATGAACATTTGATAAGAACTATTCGATTTTTAATTTCAAGATATTGTACATTGAAAAATAATCCTGCTTTTATTAAAGATATAGACAAAATCATGCAAATTTATAACCAACGCTGCCATCGATGTTTGTCCAACATGAGCCCCCAGGAATTTTATCATGGAGATCATGATACGCTTGACACTTTTCTTAAGCAATATTCCAGTGAGAAAGCTCTGAAGAAGAAAAAATTCAATGTAGATGATGCAGCTCGAATTAATAGAACTACTAACATTTTTGAAAAAAAGAATTACTTATTGTCCACTGAACTTTTTAAACGGTCAAATATCCTAGACACCAAACCCTGCAACATATCGTCTACGAGACACCAAAGGTGAAGAGATTCTCGGCTGTTGTTATGACCAGGAATTTCAAAAGCTCAAAATAATAGTGAAATCTATCAAATTGAAAAGATATTAAAGAGTCGTATACATAGGAGCAAGAGACAGTTGCTTGTTCGTTGGCTAGGATATAACACTGATTTTGATTCTTGGGTAGCAGTTGAAGATATATACAATGTCAAATGATTTCAAACTTCTTGCCAATCCGAACTTTACATCGTTCACCATCATAGACTCTAATTCGTTTATTAAAATTTTAAAACTACACAGTTAGAGTAGAGGAAAATGCCATGTCAGCCATATCGGATGAAGTTTATGTATGTGAGGGTGGTGTGAAGGTACTATGCAATGGGTACTATCACATTTAAGATCGATATTTATGTTTACAATATAGACAACGTCTTGGTCTCGAGAACATCCCTTAGATTCAATAGGTGGGAGGTGGGGAGAGACTTTTTTTTGCGACTATATGTTTTGTGTCTACACAAGGCAGATTTATTGTTGTTTTTATTATTATTATTATTATTATTATTATTATTATTATTTATTAAAAACCCATCAATCACAGAACATGACAAGACGGAGTAAAGGGAAAAAAGAAACAAAACAAAAGCTAACGAACGAGATACCAGGGACACAGACAAACAACAAAACAGAACACTGAGAGCACTATTGAATTAAAACATGGTACTAATCCTTCTGTAAATCCAATTTTCGGTTATATTTGGCAATTACTTTAAGGACTACAAGATTAGCATCCGCAAGTTTGAATTTTCTGATTAAAGCAGAATTTCGATGCCAAGGGGGTAATCAAAGCAAACACTAAGCACCCCCAATGTTAATGGACCGGATTTTCAGACAATCATTTCTAGTAAACAGCTTCCAAAATTGGGCAATATACAAAATGTGAGGAAGAGCTACGGCATTGAAAAGGCTGGCTAATAGTAGGTGGTTGAATCAAAGTTTTTCTGAAACATTTGATGCATAAGAAGCAGATATACGTCGTGTGAGACCCTTGCCCTGAGGGTTGTGGGGGAGTTTCCTCCTCAAAAACACATTTTCTATCTGCAAATCAACTACGCTGAATAAAATGACTATTTCAAAATTTTGATTGGATGTGTTTGGGGGAATGATGGGCGTGAGAGAAGGGTTAGTTGCCCTCAAATCACTTTCAACTATTAAAAAGGGTACTATACCTTTGAATTTCAAATCTAATGAGCCCTTTCTCAAGTTTCTACGGCAAAGATTTCAACAAACATCTTATATGCCTCCTGGGCATGACTTATAATCCTTGCCCTGGGGTTTTGGGGGAGTGTCCACATCAAAAATACATTTTCTATCTGGAAATCAACTACGCTGAACAAAATGGCTATCTCAAAATTTTGATTGGATGTGTTTGGGGGAATGCTTGGCGTGTGGGACTAGTTGTCCTCCAATCACATTTGACTATTAAAAAGGGCACCAGCTCTTTGAATTTCCAATAGAATGAGGTTTTATAGAAGTTTTTACGACAACACCTTCTTTAAAAACCTTATATGCCCCCAGGGTATAACTTAAAACCCTTGCCCTGAGGGTTGTGGTGGAGTGTCCTCCTCAAAACATATTTTCTATCTGGAAATCAACTACGATGAACAAAATGGCTATCTCAAAATTTTGATTGGATGTGTTTCGAGGAATAATGGACGTTGGGGGGCTAGTTGCCCTCAAATCACTTTTGACTATTATAATGGGTACTAGCCCTTCAAATTTCCAATCCAATGAGCTTGTTTTGAAGTTTTTACGACAACGCCTTCTATAAAAACCTTATATGCCCCCAGGGCATAACTTAAAATCTTTGTCCTGAGGGTTGCGGGGGAGTGTCCTTCCCAAAAAAATATTTTCTATCTGTAAATCAACTACGCTGAACAAAAGGAATATCTAAATATTTTGATGTGATGTGTTTGGGGGAATGAGTGGTGTTAGGGGGGGCTAGTTTCTCTCCCATCACTTTTGATTATTCAAAATGGCACTAGAACTCTCAATTTCAAATTGAATGAGCCCCTTTTGAAGTTTCTACGACGACCCCTTCTCTAAAGGAAAAAAATAATACATAGCACAGTGTGCCAACATCGTTCTTATATGCCCGCAGGGCATAACTTAAAACCCTTGCCGTGAGACTTGTGGGGGAGGGTCCTCCTCAAAAACATATTTTCTATCTGGAAATCAACTACGATGAACAAAATGGCTATCTCAAAATTTTGATTGGATGTGTTTGGGGGACCGACAGGTGTGGGGGGAGTTAGTTGCCCTCCAATCACTTTTGACAATTAAAAAGGGTACGAGCCCTTCGAATTTCCAATTGAATGACCGTTTTTTGAAGCTTGTACGACAACACCTTCTATAAAAAATTTATATGTCAATGGAGCCTAACTTAAAACCTTTGCTCTGAGGGTTGTGGGGAATTGTCCTCCTCAAAAACAAATTTTCTGTCTGAAAATCAACTAAGCTGAACAAAATGGCTATCTCAAGATTTTGATTTGATGTGTTTGGGGGAATGATGGGCGTGAGAGAAGGGTTAGTTGCCCTCAAATCACTTTCAACTATTAAAAAGGGTATTATACCTTTGAATTTCAAATCTAATGAGCCCTTTCTCAAGTTTCTACGACAAAGATTTCAATAAAAACCTTATATGCCTCCTGGGCATGACTTATAATCCTTGCCCTGGGGGTTCTGGGGGATTGTCCACATTAAAAATATATTTTCTATCTGGAAATCAACTACGCTGAACAAAATGGCTATCTCAAAATTTTGATTGGAGGTGTTAGGGGAAAAGGTGGGCGTGGGGGGCTAGTTGTTCTCCAATCACTTTCGACTATTAAAAAGGGCACCAGCCCTTTGAATTTCCAATACAATGAGGTTTTATTGAAGTTTTTACGACATCGCCTTCTTTAAAAACCTTATATGCCCCCAGGGTATAACTTAAAACCCTTGCCCTGAGGGCTGTGGTGGAGTGTCCTCCTCAAAACATATTTTCTATCTGGAAATCAACTACGCTGAACAAAATGGCTATCTTTAAATTTTGATTGGATGTGTTTCAGGGAATAATGGGCGTGGGGGGGGGCTAGTTGCCCTGCAATCACTTTTGACTATTAAAATGGGTACTAGCCCTTCGAATCTCCAATCCAATGAGGCTTTTTTGAAGTTTTTACGACAACTCCTTCTATAAAAACCTTATATGCCCCCAGGGCATAACTTAAAATCCTTGTCCTGAGGGTTGCGGGGGAGTGTCCTTCCCAAAAAAATATTTCTATCTGTAAATCTACTACGCTGAACAAAATGGCTATCTCAAAATTTTGATTGGATGTGTTTGGGGGAATGGTGGGCGTGGGGGGCTAGTTGTCCTCCAATCACATTTGACTATTAAAAAGGGCACCAGCCCTTTGAATTTCCAATAGAATGAGGTTTTATAGAAGTTTTTACGACAACGCCTTCTTTAAAAACCTTATATGCCCCCAGGGTATAACTTAAAACCCTTGCCCTGAGGGTTGTGGTGGAGTGTCCTCCTCAAAACATATTTTCTATCTGGAAATCAACTACGCTGAACAAAATGGCTATCTCAAAATTTTGATTGGATGTGTTTCGAGGAACAATGGGCGTGGGGGGGGGGGGCTAGTTGCCCTCAAATGACGTTTGACTATTATAATGGGTACTAGCCCTTCAAATTTCCAATCTAATGAGCCTGTTTTGAAGTTTTTACGACAAGGCCTTCTATAAAAACCTTATATGCTCCCAGGGCATAACTTAAAATCTTTGTCCTGAGGGTTGCGGGGGAGTGTCCTTCCCAAAAAAATATTTTCTATCAGTAAATCAACTACGTTCAACAAAATGGTTTTCTAACAGTTCTTATTGGATTCGTTTTAGGAAATGATGGGCGTGGGGGCTAGTTGCCCTTCAATCACTTTCGATTATTAAACAGGACATTAGAACTCTCAATTACCAATCAAATTAGCCGTCTTTGAAGTTTTAACGACGACCACTTCTCTAAAGGAAAAAAATAATACATAGCACAGTGTGCCAACATCGTTCTTATATGCCCGCAGGGCATAACTTAAAACCCTTGCCGTGAGACTTGTGGGGGAGGGTCCTCCTCAAAAACATATTTTCTATCTGGAAATCAACTACGATGAACAAAATGACTATCTCAAAATTTTGATTGGATGTGTTTGGGGGAATGACAGGCGTGGGGGGGGGGCGAGTTGCCCTCCAATATCTTTCGCCTATTAAAAAGGGCACTAGCCCTTTGAATTTCCAATCGAATGAGCCTCTTTTGAAGTTTCTACAACAACTCCTTCTGTAAAAACCTTATATGCCCCCAGGGCATAACTAAAAACCCTTGCCCTGAGGGTTGTGGGGGAGTTTCCTCCTCAAAAACACATTTTCTGTCTGAAAATCAACTAAGCTGAACAAAATGGCTATCTCAAGATTTTGATTTGATGTGTTTGGGGGAATGATGGGTGTGAGAGAAGGGTTAGTTGCCCTCAAATCACTTTCAACTATTAAAAAGGGTACTATACCTTTGAATTTCAAATCTAATGAGCCCTTTCTCAAGTTTCTACGACAAAGATTTCAATAAAAACCTTATACGCCTCCTGGGCATGACTTATGATCCTTGCCCTGGGGGTTCTGGGGGAATGCCCACATTAAAAATATATTTTCTATCTGGAAATCAACTACGCTGAACAAAATGGCTATCTCAAACTTTTGATTGGATGTGTTTGGGGGAAAGGTGGGCGTGGGGGGCTAGTTGTTCTCCAATCACTTTCGACTATTAAAAAGGGCACCAGCCCTTTGAATTTCCAATAGAATGAGGTTTTATTGAAGTTTTTACGACAGCGCCTTCTTTAAAAACCTTATATGCCCCCAGGGTATAACTTAAAACCCTTGCCCTGAGGGCTGTGGTGGAGTGTCCTCCTCAAAACATATTTTCTATCTGGAAATCAACTGCGCTGAACAAAATGGCTATCTTTAAGTTTTGATTTGATGTGTTTCAGGGAATAGTAGGCGTGGGGGGGCTAGTTGCCCTCCAATCACTTTTGACTATTAAAATGGGTACTAGCCCTTCAAATTTCCAATCCAATGAGCCTGTTTTGAAGTTTTTACGACAACGCCTTCTATAAAAACCTAATATGCCCCCAGGGCATAACTTAAAATCCTTGTCCTGAGGGTTGCGGGGGAGTGTCCTTCCCAAAAATATATTTCTATCTGTAAATCAACTACGCTGAACAAAATGGCTATCTCAAAATGTTGATTGGATGTGTGTGGGGGAATAGTGGGCGTGGGGGGCTAGTTGCCCTCCAATCTCTTTCGACTATTAAAAAGGGCCCTAAAACAATCAATTTCCAATCGAATGAGCCTGTTCTGAAGTTTCTACGTCAGCGCTTTCTATAAAAACCTTATACGTCTCCCGGGCATAACTTAAAATTCTTGCCCTGAGGGTTTTGGGGGAGTGTCCTTCAAAAAAACATATTTTCTATCTGGAAATCAACTACGCTGGAAAAAATAGCTATCTCAAAATTTTGATTGGATGTGTTTGGGGGAACAGTGGGCGTGGGGGAGGGGGCTAGTTGCCCTCCAATCTCTTTCGACTATTAAAAAGGGAACTAGCCCTTTGAATTTCCAATCGAGTGAGCCTGTTTTGAAATTTCTACGACAACGCCTTCTATAAAAACCTTATATGCCCCCAGGGCATAACTAAAAACCTTTGCCCTGAGGGTTTTGGGGGAGTTTCCTCCTCAAAAACACATTTTCTATCTGAAAAGCAACTACGCTGAACAAAATGGCTATCTCAAAATTTTGATTGGATGTGTTTGGGGGAATGAAGGGAGTGGGGGAGCTAGTTGCCCTTCAATCACTTTCGACTATTAAAATGGGTACTAGCCACTCCAATTTCCAACCAAGTGAGCCCTTTTCGAAGTTTCTGCGACGACCCCTTCGATACAAAGTGCCCGAGTATGGAGAAAAAAAAAAATAACACATTTTGGCCACATCGTTCTTCACTTAGTCAGCGCTATCGCGCTGCCTATGATTTTTATTCAAGTTCTTGTCCTCAATATACGAGCGTACGAGTATTTCACTAATGCATTTAAAGCAGCTTGAAGTTTATATACATGATTTATATAAGCTTTTGCCACAAAACATAACTGTTCCCCCAATTTGAATTTGCTCAATGATATTACATATCTTGCATAAATCTCATACCCTTCAAGGTTTTGTCTACATCCTCTTGTAATTTCTGCTGCTATGTTTGGTAATGTTCCCTTTGTATCTTTGCTGCAGCCAGATCCACTATCAACTTCCAATCGTGTAAACAAACCATTCATTTTTTTTTGCTATTATGTCTTGTCAAATAAAAACTTCATGAAAAATATATATTCAAACTATTCTCTCTCTGAATTCTACTTTCTTTCTAGTATAAAATACATTTAAAATCCAGCCTTATGTTGGGTCTGGTTGCTATGACTGGTTGCTAGGGCCTCGTGGCTATATTTAAATTATATCCCCATTTGAATATACAAATTTTGTACCGTCCGTAATATGCTAAAGAGATGTCCCACCTGTAATATGCTAATGAGGCTTAGGGTATATGCAATGAGGTTTAGGGTACACTCTTTAGAGCCTTAGGCGTCCAATTCTGAGTATTGCATACTATACTACTGAGAATTTTCTGTGGGGAGGGAAATTTTCATGGATGAACTTTCCAGGGAAAAATTTTAAAAAAGGAGAATAGAATAGAATTTCTATGCACAATTCTTTTTATTTGTCTTGCTTTCTCCTTGACGACTCAACTTTACAAGAGAAAGTGTTCTACAGGGTTAATTTTCAGCAGGGCTGGAAATTTCCATCTGGGTAAATTTTCAGCAGGGCTTGGTGTGTCTGGGGGATTTTTCCGTGATGGGGTGGTATTTTTCGCGGGAGAAATTTACCATGGGCGAATTTTCTGTGGGAATCTTTCTAGGGATTTCCAGGACGATTTGAAAAACAATCGCAAATTAAATAAAAACAAGTCTTTTTTCAAATAAAAGTAGATTAAGGAGAATTTTCGAGCAGAACTGTACGCACGAATAAAAATCTGTCCTTTATATTGTTAGAATTTGTTCAAAAATTAACTTCTAAGCTATGTAATACTTGCCACAAAACTTTGATTTCACGTAAGCAAAGTTTTGTTTAAATGAAGCAAAACGTCGCTTTCATTAGTCCTTTCTTGTCACTTGAAATTTATTATATTTCTCTCTTATTTTATTTATATATCCTTTAAGTGAAAATGCAAGTTAATGTAAATTATATGTTTTAAAACACGCTGACAAGCAGAGTATTACAGCTCATATCAACTATGCGTTGAAGCATGCAGATCTTTCTTTTGTAATATTGTTTTAGGGGTTCACTGATGTACTTCCATGGTACAAGCTTTTCCTGATCTCACACTTTTGATAATCTCTTTTCTGCAGTGAGGAAGGGGTAAGAGAATTCCATGCCAAATTCTTTCCATTTTCTTATTTTCTTCATTTGATGGCGAGTTTACCCGTTTTCAATGCTTGCATTGTTTTATCGTGAGCTTTAACTGGTAGAATTTCAGATCTCTCAGGTTTTCGGTAAAACTTAAGTTGGTGCTTCGGTACCAAGGACGGGCCTCAATACATGTAAAGGTGGGACAGCAACTTGTTAATTACGATACTCAAGAACTATAAAGGTATCTAAAATCAGGTATGCCGACAGCTAGTTGTAGTGCTCAGGGAAATCAATTAAGTGATATGTATAACATGATAGAACATTTGATGGGTATCCATTGGATCATTCCGCACTAAAACAGTTTTTTTTTCATTAGAATGGAATTCTCATTTTCGTCCTTTTTTATTATTATTATTATTATTATTATTATAGAAATGGTTTTGCTAATTTCCACTTAACGAATCCAAGCATTCAGATTTCATTTTACTTAGTACTTTTATGGTGATGAAGCTTTTTAAGAATAGGGATTTGTTTCAAATAAAGCCGTTTTGGGTATGAAAAAGAAGTATTGCTTTTGTTTCAAGAGTATTCAAAATTCTTCTTTTTTTTTTACGTTTGTGTCTCGTGACTTAGAATGTTTTCAAAGAAAAAATCTTAGAATGCTAAGAAAAAAACAAGTAATTTGTACAAGTGGAAGAAAACTGGAAAGAAATTTTTATTGCCGTACCACCTCTACCCCCTTCCACCCAACAACAAACAATGTAGAGTCCGAAGAATAAAACATATACGTGCGCTATAAAGTATCCGTGGTTGCTCTAACCAAGGAAAATGGTGGAAATAAAGAGGTCTCACATCATAGCCCGCTTTGAAAAATTGTTCAGACTGAAACCGAGCTTGTTGGATTTTCTGGAGTACCGGAATCAAAAAGCGGATATCCCAACTTTAGAAGCTTCTTGGTCCTGAAATTAGCTACCTGTTACAAAGAGACGTTCAAGGGGGAAGAGGTAACCAGGGAAGCTGCCTCGGGCGCTGCGGCCATTTGATTCTGGAGGGGAGTGCTGTAATTAATTTTTCCTCGGGCATCACAAACCCTAGGAACTGCTCAGCTGATATCCTGATTCTAGATCCCAAAGAGTTCCCGCCCATGTAAAAAAAAAGAAAAAAAAAAAAAGCAATTTCAGTGACAAACTCAGATTTCCTACACCAGAAAGTCCTGAATTTCCATCTTAGAATTCAGACAATTAACACCTGTTTCTATTAAGGACATGTCGAAAAGAATTCTGCTATTGGCTCGAAATCACTTGTGACAAAATATCTACAACCAATCAAGGCATTAAGAAACAGCATAAACCAATCAGGATTTTTTTATCCTGTCTAACTCGCGCCAACCACATGAGTTAACTTCTTTATTTAGAGCGCTACAGTTAAAGAATTCAAATTTTGGGATCTTCAACTGCTTGTAAAGTAAAACCACAGTATAAAGATATAGCAGTAAGTTTACCGCAGATAATTTCTGGCTCTTCATTCTCGGAGCGAACAAACAGCTCCTCGCACTTATACTTGCATTAGCGCGTACAAACAGCTCCTCTCATTTCATCTGCCATCAGCGGTCCAATTACCCTGGAACACGTATTTTGGCAGAAACTTTCTCAAAACGCCTTTGAAACCAACTTGAGACTTCGAAACCTACTTATAATTCCAAAAAACATCTAATAATAAGATTGCAATACTAATTACCGATTTTCATATATGTATTGGAATAAATTAATTTATAATTAGTTTCTTCAAAATTTAGTGTTTCAACGTTGAAGCCAAGGTTCGCGTTCAAGAGAAATCTGACTTGTCTATCCGTGAAATGATCTAATGTCGCTTATGTTTTTACGTTCTCTGGAGCACTCGCACCTCGGTCCGGGTTTTTATAATGGGTAAGATAGGGAAAGATCATACTGCCTATAATTTATATACTGTGAGTAAAACACTCAACAAAGACACGAAAAAAAGTTTATTGAAATTCCCTAAAATCTTTTTTGGAATTTCACCTTTTGGTTCACAGTCCCTGTTGCCAAAAAAATCTATAACTGATTAAGATATTATAACAAATAAGTCTTTAAGCATCATTTTCGCTAAACGTTTTCTATAATTTTTATAAGATTAATAATCTTGTTCGCTAACTTACAGTCGTAAGTCCTGCCCGACATTTGTCACTGTACTGGCTTTTTTCTCTTCTTGTAGTCTGACGCGTATGATGGATATATTTCAATGGATTTGACGCTATACGACGCAACTGATGTAGGTTAGAGGCCCGATTAGTTGTACGACCCTTTCTTACGAGGTCGAACTTGGGAGTACGTGCCATGTGCTCGTCCTTCAAAGGGAATTTTTGGTAGTTGTTTGGCTGTCATTCGTTGAATATGACCTAAAAAGTGGAGTTTTCAACTTTCTGGCTAATTAAACTGCGGCAGCAGCAGATGAGTTTTTGGCAGAGCTTTTACTAGGGAGGGGGGATTGGCAACAGGCTCATTTGCCCTGGGCACCATAGCTGGGGAGCATGGCTGGGGGATTGCCCCTGATCATATTATTCACTACGATTCAACTTTTTTGCTTATATTTGAATTGGAAGAGGGAGAGGTGTAGTTAACTTTCTCCAGGCATAACTAATACTAGAAACGGCTCGGGCTTGGGAGGTCTTCATTTGATTCCTGGTTAATTTAGGTGATTCCTACTATGCAGTGGAGGTATTTAGTTTCAAATACTTAGATTCTTCACTCACCATTGGCCTTTATTGGTCAAGTTTTACTTGTCTATAGAGGTATAGGGAATATTATAGAGTTAAAGAGTCAAACCTTCAAAGAATTTACTTATGAAATCAAACACCATTTTCGTTACAGATAAATCTACAAGCCTGCAAGACCAAAATAAGAATAATCGACCTTACGAAACACCAGACGATTTGAGTAGTTTTTTTACTGGCAACCAATTGAAGCCTACTTCAGTAACTCATGTAAAAGTCGATCACATTGAAATCATAGATGACCATTTTCAGAAACAGGAACAACTACTTGACGGTAGTAGCCAAACCTCTAAAGAGCACAAGTCTTCAAACAGTAGAAAACCTGCAAGGAGAGAAGAAACTCCCTCAACTTCACAGTCATATATAGACAAAGATGATTTTCTTTTCATTGATGAAAGTGAAGAAATAGTAAGTTCAACACTGAACTCCCCCAATTTTTACAAAAATAACGAAGACATTCGTAATACAGCTAGTGCTCCTAGACCAGTTGAATGTACCATTAAGCAATCAAATCCATTAGAGAAAGATAACAGCGATCCTGACAATATAAAATGCACTATTTTGGTCAAGAATGGACGAGAAATGCAACTAAACAGCCTAAATCTGGCTCCATTAAGCTCTCCAACGCTTGTTTCTAGAGCTGTGTCCATCTCACCCACATCAGAAATATCGCTAACACACCTTCAGAGGAAATTCAGCCAAGAGAAAAGCTCAAGTCCAAGAGCCCAGAAAAAAATGAAGAGAAGTTTACACAGAATTAGGTAACCTCTATGTTATTATTTCGGGTATATAATGATCATTGTAACAAAAGAAAAAAAAAACTCAGTCTCTTTTTATGGTTCAAATACATGATAAACACATGGATTTTGTCATAAATGTTTCAGAGAAGGGGGTGAATTGAACTTGCTTAAGAACTAAACACTAAAAACTAACCATTTTAAAAGATAACAAAAACCTCTGTTGAACTAATAAAAGCTTTTAAAAAACTTTTATTTAAAGTTGTTTGTTATTTCAAGGCCTTGTTTGAAGATCAAAATTTCTACGATGATTAATGAGTTGCGGCCAATAATATGGCTATTAATTATTTTGAAGAAGAGGTAGGCGTGGAATTGCGAACAAACAAAATATTGCCTTGAATAGTTTAGTCATTGAATACCTATAAAATATGTATTGACAAATTGACCAAAATATTTATCAGACTAAAAAGTCTAAAGTTATCGAATTGAATTGTTCCTCCTAATGTTATTCATCTAATCTTGAACCTAATCTATTGAATTATCCATCCTAGAAAATCAGGAGGTAGATCATTATAGCAGAATTCGAAGCTCTCCATCCCCTTCCAAGTAATAAAATACACAAATTCCACTAGTATTTTGTGCCGCTAAAACAATTTTTGCCCAAATTGGGCCAAAATACTATCAAATTACTAAAACGAGAAAAAAACAATCGGTCTAGACCTCAGGAAATTGCAATTCAGTTTAATTTCCAACCAGTATTGAATCCCCTTGCCCCTTCAGTTTGCGGTTTCCATTCCGTAGTACCATTCTTTAGCTGATCTAATCAGTGGGGCCATCTACCATAGTACTTGCAACATGACTGGGCTTAAGGCTATATAAAAGGTTCGTGCCGTTTTATTTACTTTAAAAATATAAAAGAAAAAAGCTAACGAACGTGCTAGTCGATCTGGAAAAACTCTAGTCATTACTTTTGACCAACCACTTTACTGGAAGGCAAAGTGTATCGTCGATGCAGAGCCTGCCACAAGTGCTTTAAGAAATGCTATTGCTGTGCTAGGTGGATTTTACACGCGCATGAGTTTCCTAAGAGCCATTGCCTTCCACATGGCTGGCTCGGGACTTTTGGTAATCAGAAGTCAAGTATACGCGCCTAACACTGGGCGAAGTATGTTACAAGGCAAAGCTGTCTCTCATGTTGTACGAAGCCATGGTCTGTTGGAGATAGCCCTTAATGTGAACCTTTAATCATCAAAAATGAAAAGCAGAGTTTTTGATGGTAATAATATGCTATCAGAACCCCTTGAAAAAGCAAAACAGGCGTACTAGTTGTTCCTTGAAGGAAATACCCGTCAACAAACCGCAGGCGTCGGAAGCAGCAGAGCTTATCCATGAAATAGTTCATAGAATAAAAATAACGATTATCCAAGTCAAGTACTGCCTCTCTTTGGTTTCAGTATCTGAATCTACTTAGAATCTTGAAAAAGAACCTGAGAGCTGAACGAAGTGGCAATTTCGACCTTTATCTACGGTCTTTGTTAGAAATGCTTCCTTGCTTTACTTCTTCCACCCATAATCTTTAAACGAAGTCTACTTGGCTGTTCGTGCAGCTGACTTTTCAGTCGCGAAAAGACAACGCAGAGCAGTACAGCATGTTATAGTAATACCTGTTCATCCAGAGAACTGACAACTACTGGGCGACACTTTCTCGTGATTTGGTGAACAAACAAACGTTAATGAGAAGTAAGAAAACGAGTGACGGTCTGACGAGAGGTAAAGGCATGACTGAATTGTAGCAGATAATTTGGACATCTGGTAGGCCTGCTTTGGCTATCGTTAACGAACATATGCAGAACCTGACTGGCCTTGAAGAGTTGACAATTGAAAATCGCGCAGAAGCAATATCTTCTAGGAGAGCTGGATATCTGGCAGACATGGAAAGATAGTTCGATATATGGAAACCCTAGAATCCTTCAGAAAGAATTCACAGCTGCTGAACGCGGTTACTACTGTTCGAGTTGCATCATCTGTAAACGTAGACAATGCCAAATCTGTGGGAGAAAAGATTCTGAAGGACATGAAAGGAAAGAAATTGACAAATACATTTTCAGAAGAAAGGATAAAGCTGTGACTATGACTGAGAAGTCATCCGTGGTGATAGATAGCGAGAGAGAAATGATCAAACCTGCTCTAATTTTCCAACGTCTATCCACAGTGGCTAGCACCAGATGTTCTGACTTGAACGAGGTTCTGTCGTTCGAGATCTGTACTTTTCCACCATCACGGTTCAGTTCGTTCTAGATGATGAAGATAGCTGAAAAATCCTCTCTAACAAATGAACTGATGAAAATTTAGTGGCTCGGTGGTCCAGTGACATTGCCAACCTAATAGTGAGTTTTGGACAGTGGCTGGCTGGTACATAAAATACCGTTGACTGCCGGATCCTCATACTCTAAGGTAGCATAATCTTGCGTAGATTTTGTCAAAAGACATTTCGGCCAGGCAGTGGTAAATTTTTGACTCTTACACTGATGCACCAACGACGAAAGATTGCACATAGCTGAAGAGACCCAAAGGTTTGGTGTGTCCAACGATTGAATTCTTTAGTAACAACAAGATTGTCAAAAGTAAGAAGGGATTTTTAGAAGTACCAAAAATAAACAACGCTTCATTGACCTACTTACTAAGAGGCCGGCTAGATCAGGATGTAAAGTGTTACATGCTCAGGATGACGCCGATGTCTTGGTTGCACAAACTGCAGTCAGTTGTCCTGAAACTTTCTCAACCACTTTAATTTGGGATTATACCGACCTATTAGTCCTTCTACCATGCTAAGCTTGATGCATGTGACATCTTTATGCCGACAGACAAGCATGAAAGTAAACGACAAGTGTTTGATATAAAAAGGATCAAGAACAAACTAGGAACTGAAGCAGCAGAAAATCTGCTCGTTTGCTACGTAATATCCGGCTGTGATAAAACATCTAGACTTTACGGCGTAGGGAAACCAGCAATCGTTTCCTTGTCACTTAAAGATTGTATTTTTAAGGATTCTTGCAAGACCTTTATGACACCAGGAGATCACCAAATCTGGAGAGAAAGCTTTGCTCCGCTTATACAAAGGGAAAAGTAATGAGAATACCCTGAAGGATGTCCGGGTGCTGGCAATTACTATGCGCGTTGAAAGTTCAAATGCTTCCGTTCAGGCTGAGTGGCTTCCTCCAACTTTGGCTGTCGCTAAGTACCAGTTTTGCAGGTGCATTTTGAAAATAATGAAGTGGCAAGGCACGTTCAATTCGCTACAGCCCGAAGAGTGGGGTTGACACCTCTCTCTGTCAGGGGATATATATATATAGATCTTCCCATTATGACAGATGCTTCACCAACACCAGAAAATCTGCTGAAGATGGTGCTCTGCCAGTGCACCAGCGGGTGCGAATCTCCCAGATGGAGCTGCCGTCGGAACGGTTTACCCTGCAGCTTTGGTAGTGGGGAGTGTAAAGGAGCTTTATGTGCTAACGCTGCACCAAGACAGGATGAGAACGATAACGAAAACGAGTAGGAAGAAGCATTATTTTTATGTTCTGCTTTAATATCAAAATATTTTTGTGATTAATTTACCTGAGTTCTAAACGTTCCTTTCTATGACTGATTGATCTGAAGTTTTGATCTTGATTAGAGAGGCGGTTTTCAAGAAGGTATATTTAGTAACTCCTCATATTACAGGCCCCTCGGAGATGGAAATCATGTAAATAGTAAAATAAACTGCTTTTTGACCTCATACTTTGCAATACACCATAAAATGATCCTTTAGCTGCAGGAATCCGTCGAACAATGATCTGCCTACTTTAAAAACCCCTCCCCCTATTCCTTGAAGATGAAAATTGATACTGGGGTTTGAAAAACTGGATTTCTTATCTCGTATTTTATTTGTAATGCTTGATTTGATAGGAAACGACTATTTAAACTCCAAAACAGATATAAACACGAAAATTGATTTTCTCCACTCATTTTCGCCCTTCAAGGGTAAATTTGGGATACTTTTGCAAGGAGGATTTAGGTCGATTTCTTTTGTGCAATGAAGCTGATTTTTCTGGAGATTTTGGTGGAGAAAATTTTTTTTGCAGTTTCCCCAAGGTCAAACTGTATTTTTACCCCGCTAATTTTGGAGGAGCGTAAAGCCGTGGTAAAGTCGTCGGGAATGAAGAATTTCATATAATTTATTTACAAACTAAATACAGGGGCAATTAAAAACTCTTTTACTAACCCTTTGATCAATTCATTTTTTTTCATTTTTTTGTATATGTATGTGTGTGTATGTGTATGCATGTGTATGTATGTGATATGTATGTGTGTATGCATATGTGCGTGTATGTGAGTATATATGTATATATATATATATATATATATATATATATATATATATATATATATATATGTATATATATATATATATATATACATATACATTTAGCTATGTTCGTCCTGTTGATTCATTCTATTGGTCGAGTTTCCCCGCGGCTTTACTTCACTATTTTTTTAATTTTTTTTTTCTATTTATGGTGATTTGTTTTGGTAACTTCTCCATTTGGCTGCTGGCTTGGGGTAATGTTTGTTGCGTCATGCATTTCTTTCTTTTTATTTATTTATAAAGAATGTGATTGTGTGTAATTTACAGTAATATATTATGTAATACTTTGGTTTTATTTGTTATTGGTTGCCCGGTAATACGAGCTAGACTCTCAGCCGGGCATACCATTTTAGTAGTTGTATATAGTTTGTAAACAAAAAGAACCTGAACCTGAAGGGCTGGACATTGTATTTAAATGACGGAAACATGAAAATCGACGTGATTTCCCACAAACAGGAAGTACCAAAGGATTTTAAGAACTTTTTATTACCTCTTTTCAAGAAAGGAGATAGAGGTTAGTATCTACAGCTAAATGGTATTAGTATGATTTTGGTGTGAATACGGTTGATTAGCACAATCCTACACATTAGACTACAAGACACTGTCGATAAAGCTTCAGGATAATAGCATAACTCGTATTGTCTTTGGAATGGAAGGGAGTGCGTCAATTTTCTCTTTTTTGCCACGATCTGATTAATAATTGAAAGGGCCTTAATAAAAAAAAAATCAATAAAAATTTTGAAAAATAATTTGAAGCCCTCTAAAAATGGTGGTGGATGGCAATGAGACCTGCACCAACAACTGAACACCCCATCTTTGAGTTTGTTGACTGTCATCATGCAGTTCATTAAGGAGATATTAAAGTCTTTATTAGAGTCTGTTTATTAAAAGCTTCCATGCACGCTTCCATGTCCTTGTTCAGTACACAGGATAAGCACGGTTGAGTACAAAATAGTCGTACGCTAATGTGGCTTGTGCTATATACTAGAACAGTATTGCTGTGGTTAAGGTAGGAAGCAGCATAAGCTGAAGATGATAATGTGGTAGATTACTTCCAGGCAGGGCCATATTCATGATTTTGTTGAGGGGCTGAAAAAAAATAATTATTGTTCCCTGGGGCAAATATTTATAGTTTTATATGACAATGGGGTGGGCGTTCAGTTCCAATAGATCTGCTTCCCTGGAAACAGCCCTACTTCCTGTCTAATTCTCTAGGGATCATTTTAAGTAACTCGTTCAGATGATTCATTGTTAAAAAGAAAAAAGGAGACATTACTGATTGCTATAGGAAAAATGATTTCTTTATTGCTCAAGACAAGAAACTTTAATTTTCCTAAATGGGTTATTTTGTCATGATGATTCCATTCGTGTGGTTCTCATCCCCGTCCACCACCATTTTTTAGAGGTTCAGATTAATTTTTGAATTTTCCATTGATATCTTTCCACAATGAACTTTTACCATTAAGATTAATCGAAATATTAGTTGCGATTACTGAATCAAATTCAAATGGCAATTCTTCTCTACTTTCACAGTGTTTTTTATTTAGTTTTTTTTTCTCAAAGCACGTTTTTAAATTTTCTGTTATTCTGGGCTAGAGTTAGTTCTTTACTGGGTTGTGTCTAACGACAATTTATGGCAATATGCTGCTAAAAAAAATGTCGTTTAATAGTTTTTCGACATGAATCTAAAACCTAAATTAGGTCTAGCCTATCCTAACCTAACATACCAAATATCCACTTTCTATGCTGCTTTAAAAAATGCTCAAATTTCATAGGAAAAAAAAATGAATGATAATGGATCCGGCACTAGACTTTACAGTCCTTAACGACGGTGTTGGTCTCCGTTTCTTGGTCCTTCCACAAGGAAGTGCAATGAAGGGCATAGGGCGAAACATCCCGTGCTTTCGCACAGCCTTCGTATTTACCTTCCCCAGGTTTCTCCAGGCACTCATTTGGAAGTGGTTCAACACTGTCTAAGCTTACAGAGTCATTCATATCACTAACTCTAGTTCCAAAATAATTATACAGCGTCACCAGGTTTCGAACCTCGGTACTGAACTTTCCAAAAAATTTGTTGTTATAATTTATCCATAAAATGTATGTTTACGTTAAGTCATCAGATTTAATAATTCGTATTGTCACCTATTGAGAATTGATGAAAATCTTGGTATTTGACAAATTGACTTAACTTACAAGCTTCGCCGCTATCTTTGCAGGATTAATTTCTTCGTCGAAGATGCAAAATCGCGACGAGGTCCGTATCTTGTGTCATTGATGCCAGAAACAAAAGTATGTGATTTGAAGAAAAAAGTAGAGGAGGAGCTGGCAATTCCAATTGGGAACCAAAAATGGTTCTTAGGTCACGATGTGGCGAATGATGATGCGCGAAGCGTTTATAGCTACATTGGTGACAAAGAAACTATTAACTCCTGCTTTCTCTATGTTGTTAAAGGTAAGTTGAAGTGTAAAAGTTTAAATGTCTGAATCTTAAAACAAAGGGTTTATAAATGGCAATAGAAGATGTGATAAGATGTATAAGAGATACATGAGATTATATTCATTGAGAATGTTAGCTGATTCATTAAAGGTAAGCTGAAGCATAAGACTTTAAATGTCTTGATCTTTAAATTAAGGGTTTCTAAATTCCAGGAGAAAATATGAGAAGATATAAATATAAGAGATAGACGGGATGAGGACAAATATTTATTGAGAAAGTTTGTTTTACATTTGTAAGAACTGAAGGATTCTAAAGCTCTCTGGCTCTTAGAACCAAAAATGGTAAAGTAGCCAATGATGATGAGATTACTAAAAATTCTCTTGAAAATGTTTGTTTCACATCCGTAAAAACTGAAAGCTGTCCAGGTTCTCTGGCTCTTAGAACCAGAAATGGTCCTCCAAACTTAAAACCAAGACTTCGCCCTAAGTCAATGAAAAGTGAATTCCTAACTTCAGCTTATCACATCAACCTTGAAAAAAGGTTTCTCACTACTTTATTAAAGAATAAAATTTCTTATTTTATTTGAGAAAGTCAGTTACTGATATACGTTTTTATAGGGTTTGTTTATAGGCTCATTTGAATAGAGGTTTTTACAAATGTTTCTTTTTAGTAACAAAGGAGGCTGCTCAACAGAAAAGGGTTGATGTGGACTAATTTGTAGCCCAGACCCATCAATTTGGCCCAAATTTCGGAGAAATTTTGAGATACTCAAAAATATTCAAACTTTTGGAAAGACGTGTGTGCAACCTTAACGATTCCAAGTAAATACAGCCAAGCTGTGGAATATTCCTTACTTCTATATGCAACCAGTTAACATAACTGATTAGTTTCTACTGCCGATTTGAAAGCGTACATTGAGTGGGCGAACACATATGTATTGTATTGCAAAACTCAAAGTGTAAGGATAAATTCATTGGGGGGGAGGGTTGCAATTCAAAAGGGCAATTTTCAAGCTAATATTTTCCAATGTTTAGGAAAAATTGAAGAAATCAAATTATAGAAGAGAGAGGAGGGTCACCTCAGCCTCCTACAAACTGTATACTTAAATGCTAACAATTACAATCACAATGAGCATAACTGATCCATCTAATCAGGATTATGATTAAGACCTGAAGAAGTTTTTAGATTGTGTTAAATTATTTAAAATCGTCCTTCTAGGCAAGCCTATCAGAAGAGATAAGGGTATCAAGTAAGTAAACAGAGTGAAAAATATATCCGGAGGCAAAACCTCTTTAGACTCCGATACGGTTACCCCTTGGCATCCTTCCCGTTGAAGAACACTAGAACTAGAACTAGGAATTCCCTTTCTCTAATCGTACACCAGTTCCAAACGAATAACATTTACCTCCCTAGCAAGAAGCAGGGGAAGAGGCATACATTGGATTAAAAAAGAATCACATTTATTCAGCACCAATTCAAAAACAAAATAGAGCCCAATGGGTATTTCGGCTCGTAAAAATATCCTAGCGTCTGAGGGAGACGTTTGAGTAAGGAACAAAGCTTGGTAACTATGGCAACGGATGGTGATGCCTGACGATGGATCATTGCTGAGCAAGTCAAAATGGCTGATAACGTAGTTCTATGTATAAGAACTGAAACTTGAAGAAATGAGTACTTTGCTAATAATTAATTGGGTGACATTTAACACCCAACCACCGATGCACACCAGTTTTGTACTAAATCATCAACTACAGACACAAACAGCAAGTATGCAGAAATAGTAAATCGTAAGGTTTTGGAAGTTTTTGGATCTTGTTTCTTCCTTCAAGATTTTTTTTTTCTCTCCAGACAAGTTGTTATATACTTTTACAAATCGTAACCTACATCTCCAAGGTTATTAGGAGTAGACTTGGTGTTAAGCAGGGATGTAAAATTTCTTCATGGTTATTTTCATTGTATGTTAATGATTTTGAAGAACATTTTGCCCCAATAATTCAGCTTTTAAGTGCAAGTGTTATTGTATTACTTTTTGCGGACGACATAGCTTTAGTCGCAGAAACTAAAAAACATGTACAACAACTGCTACATCTAGCATCTTCTTATTTTAGGAACAAAAAACTAGTCCTAAATGTAAAGAAGTCGGTGGTTATGGTTTTTAGGAAAAGTGGAGAACAGATAAAATCGCAGTGTCAGTTTACGCATGAAGGTAGGACACTAGACCGTGTAGATGAATTTCAGTACTTAGGTTGTAGATTATCGTACAGATGGGGAATGAAAGAAACATCTTAAGATGGCAGAAAGTAAGGGAAATAGACTACTAGGAATGTTAATTAAAAGTATAATTAAGAAAATTAGGGATTTAGGGCTGCTAAAGTATAATTTTAATGCTAGGGTTAGATCGGCTTTTCAGTACGGGGCGGAGCTATAGGGGTTTGATAAGGGGGTAAATTTAGAAAGAAAGCAGTTGAGGTTTTCTAAGCGTATATTAATAGGCCTTATATATAGGCCTAATATAGGCCTTGATAATAAGTTTAATGGGTTAGTGCTGAAAGGGAATATAGGAATAAAATGTATGAGACAGAGTAGGTTAATTAGTATGGTAAAATATTGGGAAAGGGTTTCATCAATAGATGATATTGGGCTAGTTAAACAAGCAATTTTAATGATGCTTCAAGATAGGAGATAGAATTCATGGCCAAATCAGTTGAAGAATATATTAGAGCGTGCATGGCTAGTTAATTGCTGGAATGAGGGAAAGGGGATAAAAGGAATGGTAGGGACTGTATCTAGGTTAGTTGCTACTAGGATGGAGTCCCAAAAAGTTCAGGTTTGGCAAGCTGAGAAGGCCACCTTGCCGTCCCTTGGGCTATATGCTGGGGTCAAGGAGAACTGGGGTGAAGAAACTTATTTAAAAATGGAATTGGCTCCGGAAAATTTGAAATGGGTAATGTATGCAAGGGGGAATTTTATGCCCCTTGAAGAACGTAAGAAATATTTAGGGGGAGATAGATTGAGGGCCCTATGTGTTGCCCTATGTGTGGAAAGATGGATGAGTCTTTGTACTATTTTTAAAGGAATGTAGGGAGTTGACGGAGTTGCGCTTGGAAGTATTCCGTAGGGAGATCGGGGGAAAAGACTAGATTTTGGAAATACTTAGGTGTATGTGTTGCTCGAATATAAGTGATCCTGAAAATTTCGTTCGGGTATGTATGACGATTCGTGATGCTTTTCTTGAATAATCACTTTTAGTGTCTTTTCAGTCTATGTTTTGATGCTGTATTTTTTTCACTTGTTTTGTGTTTGTCACCATGGCCCAATTGGGCTTTTCGTGTGAATAAATCTATCTATTTATCTGTCACACAGTGCAGGCACAAAAGTTTATAGAATAGCAGCTGGCAGTAATAAGGATATTCAAAATATAAAAATTGATTTAAGTTATGATAAGATTTAAAAACCTAACTTATTGTTTAGAAATGTAGGTTGGTGATACGGATCGACACGCGAATTAATTAGATTCAATATTCCGCACCATTATTTCCCAACGAGAAGATTAATTCTCAACAGATATAATACTTAAATTATTTTAATGTTTTTAACTTTGGGATGTGACACGGTCACTCAAAATGAATATTTTATGACTAACTAAATTTTTTACCAGCCTGAAGTAATAGCCTACCGCCCATCGCCCTGTGTTCAGTGTTGCCAAATTTTGAAGAAAACATCCCTCGCCGATCGCCCAATCTTTCAAATTGAGTACAGTGTTACCAAATTTCGTCTCCTATAACCTTAAGGACAATTAAAAATACTGTAGCACAACAACTTCAGAACAGTGGAGTTTCTAATGGGTCAGACACTATTTTTGGGGATTAAACCATATTTGCTGGACTAGTGGCTCATTTTAAAGCCCTTTTTTCTCTGATTCATATTATATACGTTTCACTGCGTTTCAAAATTTTGGATTCAGTTTAGTTCACAAATAACGTTCTTCTAAGAAATTCAAAATCCTTGAATTACAAAAAAGCGGGCGATGGCCTTTCTTTGGCTTATTATACTCTATACACTGTTTTTATTGAATGAAAAACAATAGCCCTTGTATTTACCATAAAATTCAATATCTTATTCATTGCTACAGCTCTTTGTGACTTTCTTATTTAGCCTTAGTTCCCAAATAAAGTCTTTCTAAGAAATTCAAAATCCTTGATATACAAAAAAGTGTTTGAAGGCCTTGTTTTGGCTTGTTATGTCCTATACAGTGTTTTCATGAAGTGAAAAACAATAGCCCTTAGATTTACCATATTATTCAATATTCTTTTCATTGCTACAACACTTTGTGACTTTTTTATTTAACCAGGGCGATTTTCTTATCGCCCTAGTCTTAAAATTCCAGCCATAAGGTCAAAGAATTAGAAAAAGGTTTCTATTCTACTCAAAACGTGGAATGCTATCATCAGACAGATGAGAAATTTCAAATGAGCTGTCAATCGCCGTAAATCGGAGCATAATCACAATTGGCTGAAAGCAGAGGAGATTCTAGGGGATCAGAAACTACTTTTTGGGACTAAACCGTATCAGCTTGACTAGTAGCTCATTATAAAACCCTTTTTTCTCTGATTCATAATATACACCTCTCACCGCGTTTAAAAGTCTTAAATTCAATTGAGTTCTCAAATAAAGTTTTTCTCAGAAATTCAAAATTCATGTCTTACAAAAAAGGGGGCGATGGCCTTGCTTTGGCTTACTATGCCCTATGCAGTTTTTTATGAAGCGAAAAACAATAGCCCTTAGATTAGTCATAGAGTTCAATATTTTATTCATTGCTACAACTCTATGTTACTTTCCTATTTAGCCAGGGCGATTTTCTTATCACCCTAGTCTTAAAATTCCATTTATAAGGTCAAAGAATGAGAAAAAGGTTCCTATTCTTGTCAAAAAGTGGAATGCTATCATCAGACAAATGAGAAATTTCAAATGAGCTGTCACTCGCCACAATTCAGAGCACAATCACAATTGGCTCACAGCAGAGGTGATTCTCAGGGGTCAGACACTACTTTTTAGGACTAAGCCTTATCTGCTTGACTAGTAGCTCATTTTAAAGCCCTTTTTCCTCTGATTCATAATATATACTTCTTACCACGTTTAAAAGTCTTGAATTCAATTTAATTCCCAAATAAAATTTTTCTAAGAAATTCAAAATCCGTGTCTTACAAAAAAGCGGCTATGGTCTTGCTTTGGCTTAATATGTCCTATACAGTGTTTTTATGAAGTGAGAAACAATAGCCCTTAGATTTATCATGGATTTCAATTTTTTTTCATTGCTACAACTCTTTGTTACTTTCTTATTTAGCCAGGGTGATTTTCTTATCGCCCTAGTCTTAAAATTCCATCCACAAGGTCAAAGAATTAGAAAAAGGTTCCTATTCTTCTCAAAACGTGGAGTGCTATCATCAGACAGATGAGAGGTTTCAAATGAGCTGTCACTCACCGTAAATCAGAGCATAATCACAATTGGCAGACAGTAGAGGAGAGTCTAAGGGGTCAGACACTACTTTTTGGGACTAAACCGTATCTGCTTGTCTAGTAGCTCATTTTAAAGCTCTTTTTTCTGATTCATAATATAGACATCTTACCGTGTTTAAAAGTCTTGAATTCAATTTAGTTCCCAAATAAAATTTTTCTAAGAAATTCAAAATTTATGTCTTACAAAAAGGCGGATATTGCCTTGCTTTGGCTTATTGTAACATATACAGTGTTTGTATGAAGTGAAAAATAATAGCCCTTAGATTTATCATGGAACTCAATATTTTCTTCATTGCTACAACTCTTTGTGAATTTTTATTTAACCAGGACGATTTTCTTATCGCCCTAGTCTCAAAATTTCAGCCATAACGTCAATGAATTAGAAGAAAGTTCCTATTCTTCTCAAAATGTGGAGTGCTATCATCAGACAGATGAGAAGTTTCATGTGGTAGAACACATTCCATGTTGTTTTTCTTTCTGTTAGTCGCAAAGTCGGGGAAGGGCTGCGCTAGTTTTATGTAATATTACAAACATAGGGTAATATCACATGTTTATTTATTTGCATTAGTTTTATTGATATCTGTTAGATAGGCTGTGAAGTAATAATTTTTGTTTGTTTTAATTGTCAACTTCGCTCTTTACTTCCCTCGGAATTTTTTTTTTTTTATTATTTCTGTAATGGGCTATTACTTCAGGCTGGTGTTTGCCTAGTGACAAGCCGCCACTGATCGTAAGGTGGCATATGGCACCAAAAAGGGACCTTGTTCTCATTGTTCGACTTTAAAGATGGAATTTTAAGACTAGGGTGATAAGAAAATCGCGCTGGTTAAATAAGAAAGTCATAAAGAGCTTACAAAATTGTGCTAATTGTGATTGTGCTCCGACTTGTAGCGAGTCACAGCTCATTTGAAGTGTTTCATATGTCTGATGATACCACTCCACGTTCCAACATGAATAGGAACCTTTTTCTCATTCTTTGACCTTATAGAGGGAATTTTGAAACTAGGGCAATCAGGAAATCACCCTGGTTAAATAAGAAAGTCACAAAGAGCTGTAGCAATGGAGAAAATATTAAATTCCGTGATAATCCAAGGACTATTGTTTTTCACTTCACAAAAACACTGTGCAGGACATAATAAGCCAAAGCATGGCCATCGCTCGCTATTTTGTAAGACAAAGATTCTGAATTTCTTAGAAAAACTTTATTTGGGAATTAAATTGAATTCAAGACTTTTAATCACGGTAAGACGTAAATATTATGAACAAGAGAAAAAAGGGATTGACAATGAACTACTAGTCAAGCAGATATGGTTTAGTCCCAAAAATAGTGTCTGACCTTTAGAATCTCCTCTGCTGTGAGCCAATTGTGATTGTGCTCCAATTTGTCGTGAGTGACAGCTTATTTGAAACGTCTCATCTGTTTGATGATAGCCATCCACGTATTGACAAAAATAGGAACCGTTTTCTCATTCCTTGGCCTTACAAATGGAATTTTAAGACTAGGGCGATAAGAAAATCACCCTGGTTAAATAAGAAAGTCACAAAGAGTTGTACCAATGAAGAAAATATTGAATTCCATTATAAATCTAAGGGCTGTTGTTCACTTCATAAAAACACTGTATATAGCATAATAAGCCAAAGTAAGGCCATCACACGCTTTTTTGTAAGACAAGGATTTTGATTTTCTTAGAAAAACTTTATTTTGGAACTGAAATGAATTCAATACTGTTAAACCCGGTAATACGTAAATCTAATGAATCAGAGAAAAATGGCTTTAAAATGAGCTACTAGTCAAGCAGATATGGTTTAGTCCCAAAAAAAGTGTCAGACCCCTTAGAATCTTCTCTTCAGTGAGCCAATTGTGATTGTGCTCCGATTTGTAGCGAGTGACAGCTTATTTGAAACGTCTCATCTGTCTGATGAAAGCTTTCCACGTTTTGACAAGAATAAGAACCTTTTTCTCATTTTTAGACCTTATGGATAGAATTTTAAGACTAGGGCGATAAGAAAATCGCCCTGGTTAAAAAAAAACGCCACAAAGAGTTGTAGCAATGAAGAATAAAGAATATATTGAATCATATGGTAAATCTAAGGGCTATTGTTTTTCGCATCATAAAAACGCTGTTTAGGACATAATAAGCCAAAGCAGGGCCATTGCCCGAATTTTTGTAAAAACAAGGATTTTGAATTTCTGAGAAAAAGTTTATTTTAGAACTAAATTGAAGTTAATATTTTTAAACACGGTAAGACGTATATATTATGAATCAGAGAGAAAAGGGCTTTAAAATGAGCTAATAGTCAAGCAAATATGGTTTAGTACCATACAATAGTGTCTCATCTGCTGTGAGCCAATTGAGATTTTGCTCTGATTTGTGGCGAGTGACAGCTCATTTGAAACGTCTCATCTGTCTTGTGATAGCAGTCCACGTTTTGACAAGAATAGGAACCTTTTCTCATTCGTTGACCTTACAGATGGAATTTTAAGACTAGAGCGATAAAAAAATTGCCCTGGTTAAATAAGACAGTCACAAAGAGTTGTAACAACAAAGAAAATGTTGAATTCTATGACATATCTAACATCTATTGTTTTTCACTTCATAAAAATATTGTAAAGGGAAAAATAGGCCAAAGCAAGGCCATCGCCCTCTTTTTGTAAGACAAGGAATTTGAATTTCTTAGAAAAACTTTATTTGGGAACTAAATTGAATTAAAGACTTTTAAACACGGTAAGACGTATATATATATATATATATATAAATCATAGAAAAAAGGGCTTTAAAATGAATTACTGTTCAAGCAGATATGGTTTAGTACCAAAAAATAGTGTCTGACCACTTAGAATCTCCTCTGCTGTGAGCCAATTGTTATTGTGCTCCGATTTGTGGCGAGTGACAGCTCATTTGAAACATCTCATCTGTCTGATGATAGCTCTCCACGTTTTGACAATAATAGGAACCTTTTTCTCATTCTTTGACCTTATGGCTGGAATTTTAAGACTATGGCGATAAGAAAATCACCCTGGTTAAATAAAAAAGTCACAAAGAGTTGTAACAATTAATGAAATATTGAATTTTATGGTAAATCTAAGGGCTATTGTTTTCACTTCATAAAAACGCTGTTTAGGACATAATAAGCCAAAGCAAGGCCATCGCCCGCTTTTTTGTAGGACAAGGATTTTGAATTACTTAGAATTTTTTTTTTAGAACTAAATTGAATCAGAGAAAATCAGAGAAAAAAAGGGCTTTAAAATGAGCTACTAGTCAAGCAGATGTGGTTTAGTCCCAAAAAATAGTGTCTGACCCCTTATAATATCTTCTGCTGTGAGTCAATTATGATTGTGCTCCATTTTGTAGCAAGTGACAGCTCATTTGAAACGTCTTATCTGTTTAATGATAGAACTCCACGTTTTGACAAGAATAGGAACCTTTTTCTCATTCTTTGACCTAATGGCTGGAATCTTAAGACTAGGGCGATAAGAAAATCACCCTGGTTAAATAAAAAAGTCACAAAGTGCTGTAGCAATGAAGAAAATATTGAATTTTGTGATAAATCTAAGGCCTATTGTTTTTCATTTCATAAAAACGCTGTTTAGGACACAATAAGCCAAAGCAAGGCCATCCCCCGCTTTTTTTGTAAAACATGAATTTTGAATTTCTTAGAAAAACTTAATTTGGGAACTAAATTGAATTCAAGACTTTTAAACATGGTAAGACGTATATAAAGCCTTTAATATGAGCTAATAGTCAAGCAGATACGGTTTAATCCCAAAAAGTAGTGTCTGACCCCCTAGAATCTCCTCTGCTTTCAGCCAACTGTGATAATGCTCCGATTTATGGCGAGTTACAGCTCATTTGAAATTTCTCATCTGTCTGATGATAGGACTCCACGTTTTGAGAAGAATAGGAACCTTTTTCTAATTCTTTGTTCTTATGGCTGGAATTTTAAGACTAGGGCGATAAGAAAATCTCCCTGGTTAAATAAAAAAGTCACAAAGAGTTCTAGCAATAAAAAAAATATTGAATGTTATGGTAAATCTAAGGGCTATTGTTTTTCACTTCATATAAGCACTGTATAGGACATAATAAGCCAAAACAAGGCCATCGCCTCCTTTTTTATAAGGCAAGGATTTTGAACTTCTTAGAAAAACTTTATTTGGGAACTAAACTGAATTCAAGACTTTTAAACGTGGTAAGATGTATATATTATGAATCAGAGAAAAATAGGCTTCAAAATGAGCTACTAGTTAAGCAGATAAGGTTTAGTCCCAAAAAGTAGTGTCTGATCCGTTAGAATCTTCTCTGCTGTGAGGCAATCGTGATTGTGCTCTGATTTATGGCGATTGACAGCTCATTTGAAATGTCTCATCTCTCTGATGATAACACTCCACGTTTTGACAAGAATAGGAACCTTTTTCTCATTCTTTGACCTTATAAGTGGAATTTTAAGACTAGGGCGATAAGAAAATCACCCTGGTTAAATAAAAAAGTCACAAAGAGTTGTAGCAATGAAGAAAATATTGAATTCCATGATAAATCTAAGGGCTATTGTTTTCACTTCATAAAAACACTGTATAGGGCATAATAAGCCAAAGCAAGGCCAGCGTCTGCTTTTTGTAAGACAGGGATTTTGAATTTTTTAGAAAAACTTTATTTGGGAACTAAATTGAATTCAAGACTTTTAAACGCGGTAAGACGTATATATCATGACTCGGAGAGAAAAGGGCTTTAAAATGAGCTACTAGAGAAGTAGATGTGGTTTAGTCCCAAACAATAGTGTCTGACCCCTAAGAATCTCCTCTGCTATGAGCCAATTGTGATTGTGCTCCGATTTGTGGCGAGTAACCGCTCATTTCAAACGGCTAATCTGTCCGATGATAGCACTCCACGTTTTGACATGAATAGGAACTTTTTTCTAATTTTTTGACCTTATAAATGGAATTTTAAGACTAGGGCGATAACAAAAAAATCGCCCTGTTTAAATAAGAAAGTCACAAAGAGCTGTAGGAATGACTAAAAAAAACTGAAATTTTATTGTAAATACAAAGGCTATTGTTTTTCACTTAATAAAAACACTGTATAGGTTATAATAAGCCAAAGTAAAGCCATCGCCCGCTTTTTTGTAAGACATGGTTTTTGAATTTATTAGAAGAACTTTATTTGTGAACTAAACTGAATCCAAGACTTTCAAACGCAGTTAACGTATATAATATGAATCAGAGAAAAAGGGCTTTAAAATGAGCTACAAGTCAAGCAGATATAGTTTAATCCGTAAAAATAGTATCTGAGCCCTTAGAATCTCCTCTGCTCTGAAGTAATTGTGTTAAAGTATTTTTAATAGTACTTTATGTTAAAGGAGACAAAATTTGGCAACACTGTAATCAATTTGAAAGATTGGGTGATCGGAGAGGAATGTTTTCTTCAAAATTTGGCAACACTAAACATAGGGTGATGGCCAGGACGATGGGCGATGGGCTATAACTTCAGGCTGGTAATTTTTTGGGAAGCATCGATTGAATATTTGGAATTTTTCGGATTTAAATCTTTTCTAGGTTTTACCTCCGTTTCATATTCTCGCACTTTTTTGGTTTCTTGAAATTCTCGTTTCCTAATATTATTTCCATCCACGCATAAGTCACCTTAAACTGCCAAAATATTCATGTTAGTTTATTTGTTTATTATCTTTATCACTGACCTCTTTCATAGCACAAAATTCTTCCATAATAGTTTTAGTTGGACTCAATCACAGGATTTATAAAAACTAACCGATAAACCTGTTATATGTAAATTCAGGTCAATATCAGGTAAATAAAAATTTCAGTTTTCAGTTGCTTGAAAGTACCACTAAAAGACCAAATACATGCCTATACGTGACAATAATTTATCAATAATTGACGGTAAAACCACAAATACCATAGTTCATGGAAAATAGGTGCCTTACAGTAACAAGTGCAATACCTAATACGTAATGATTATTTTAGGAAGCCCAAACGGTCGTCGGCACGCACAAGTAGAAACTACGGCAACCGTTGACCGCCATCTAGTGAAGCTGATGGAAGGTGCCATAGAACCATCTAGCGTCAAAGTAATGGCCAAGGTAGCCCATCTTTAACAAAGTAATTATTCTTCCTTTAAAACTTTTCGGTTTTGGAAATCTGTCAAATAACAAAGATGATAGCTAAAGCAAAATAAATATTTCCTTATGAACCGTAGGCGAGGGGGATGTTGAACCAAAAAAAACATGTGTATCCTAGTTGTCAAAAACTATCAACAATAACTTAATAATGGCTTAGGATGTTAAGTTAAAACTTTCATGGCATGTTGAGGAGGATGTTGGAAAGTGGAAGACTGTGAAAAGGGCGCATCTGCGATATCTTCTGAACAGCTAAAGATATTAAGTTGAATTTTTCAAGTTTTGGTAAGGGGAATGCTGCACTAAATCAAAAGAAATTGTATACATCGAGGTTGCCAAAAGAGTGAATCTGTAGTATTTCAGGAAGGGCAATTAACTAAGTGTATTAAGCTGAAACTTTTAGGGCACGTTGAGGGGAGTGTTGGACTAAACCAAAAGATACTATTTGCATCCAAAGTTCATAAAAGGTTATATCTTTGATATCTTAGAGGTGGTAAAGGAAATCAAGGTTAAAACATAATGTGAACCAAAACAAAATTCAGCCCTATCGATGCCCAAAGATTACGTAGATTTTCATTCAATTTATTTAAATAGGATCCACCGAACCCACCCATTCAAATTTCTACAGTACAACTATTTTCAAAATTTGTTCCTAAATATATTAAAATTTCACTATCTGTAGACCTTTACCACGACAGTTCAGGGTAATATTTATGTAATACACGACGACTCCAAAAGTAATATTTTGCAATAAATTATGATTCCTTACCACCATTAAGCAAAAGTCAGATACTTTCTAAAACAGTTTAGACTTCAAAATTGCTTCAAAATAATTTTATATAATAACAGATACACTATACACATCCAAAACTGTCAATAGGGCACATCTCCGATATCGCATGAAGGGCTATGGGTATGATAAAGAGGGTGCTGAAGTTAAATCAAAAGAAACTATGTGCATCAAGGGTTTTCAACAGAGTGTATCTGCAGTATTTTTTTTTTATAAAATACCCCAAATTAGAAAATTTTGGATCTATAAATTGAGGAGAGCCGCTCCCAATAAACTAATCCTTTGGAGGATAATGAGCTAATCACTTAGTTTGGGTAGCCTTATCCTTTAGGATGCAAGGACCCTGTCCTCCCCAGAATCATATGGTTTGGACCTTTTTATCATTTTGAGTTCAATAGTTATCTTAAAATCATGCGAGTTTATGAAGGTGCTCAGAGAGAAAAGACACAAGTAGTGAATTGGATGCACTCAAATCACTCTTAGACCTCTTTTGGGTAGTAGAACTTTCAATTTTCGAGTGAATACCTCTAAAGTCTTAGGACCGCCTCTTCTATCTGAAGTCGCCGAATAAAACTGTTTGAGTGTCAAACCACTCCTTACTAAGTTTATGGTACGGCATTGATTATGATGCTGTTTACCCAGGAATTCACTTGCGAATTCCGCACCGTGGGAGCACTTAATCTCGAAAAAGTTTGGTTAAGACTATTGAACCGAGAAGTATTTTTTGGAAACAAATCAATTACATTTATCGTCGAAAAATGAGTAGTAGTAGACCATAGTTGTTAATAATGACGTTCAATAAATTATTAATATGACCCTTGATTTCTACAAAAGAGCATTCATAATAGCCCATTTTCCTACACAAATATCCAAAATTGTCTTTTTTACCTTTCTCCACGTGAGAAGTTTTCTCCTGTAAGAATAGAAGCACACCTTTTTCATAAAAGTAATTATGTTTCAATAGGTGCAATGAAAAATCCCTTGGAAATTGATTTGAATAAGAGTATGGCACCTCACAGAAATAAAGACTTTTCATGAAAAAATACTGTAACTCAAAAACTTTTTGTTCGTTTTAATAACCTACTATTTTCAACAAATGCACTAAGCAGGCTTTAAAAAAGTGAAGCTATTCGTCTCTCCTGAAATTGCATTTGCTTGTCAGGCTAGATTTTTCAATCAGCAATAGTTAACCAAGTTTTAAAAAGTGGGGCTCTTTAATCCTTCTAGAGAAATGGAATGATGCCATTGGCTTACGAAATTACTCTACAAAAATAAACCAAAAAAGTTAAAGTGCACTTTCTAAAACGGAAAGAAGGGTTTAGTGGGAGTTAAAAATACCGCCGTCACTAACAGAGCACTGTTGCCTTTCACAATAAGGTAAATTATAAACAAGGTCAATTTTAGTAAATTAAATTATAAATTTTAACTAATGGATTACATTAATTTGCATCCTATTTGAAATTTTCTGGTTATCGGAAGATTTTTTTCATTCACTCAATCATTAAGTATCAAATTATTAGAGTTGGGTTAGCATTTAGAGTGTAGGTCAAATATACTTACTGGCCTTTTTCCCCGAAGGGGCTCGTTTATCTGTGATTCAATGTAAATCAAAGAAAATATAATTAAAACTAATATTTTACATAAGTTTTATGTTTAGTTTAGGATTTTTCCGAAGTAAATCTAGATGGTGTAGGCTCTTTCTTTTTTTTTCTTAGAGAATAGCTGTTGTTTATCGACTAACCATATGAGATCCCTATGCTCGTTGACAAGCCTACAACTCCGAAAGAGGATTTCTCAGATTTATTTACTGTGTAAAAATTTATTATAAAAGGAGTAAAGATCTTAATTTTTCTTTTTAGAATGATGAAATTAAGCATTCAACTGTAGAGAAAATAATAAGTCTTCTCCCTTTTCTATTTTCAGAATGCAGAAAATAATACATCATGTGCACTACCTGCGGACACAAAATTTCAAGAAGATTCTAGTCGAAATAATTTAAACGATTTTCATTCAAATAAATGTGTACCAAAAACTGATATAAAAGAAAAAGAACCCCAGATGCAAATAGGACTAAATAACAATCCGAAGGAGGTTGTTACTGCAGAAAATAATCATTCTTCAGAGTTTCACAGCTCTGTGGCTAACTTTTTGAAAAATATAGAGAATGTCAGAGGGGGATATAATGCTTATTTGACATCAAAGTCTGCATCTACCCCTGAGGAACTAAACAAAACTGGAAATGAAGGATTAAAAGGAGATGATGAAAACAATAGAATGTTTAAAAAAGACTTAATCAAAATGGAAGATGTAAAGCTTGATAGTGCAAGAATGTCAGAAAAGTTGAATATTCTATCTGTGTCTCCGAACTCCGAGAAAAAATGTTCAGTTACGACTTGCCATGTAAACTTAAGTATGACCGTAACACCAGAAAGCATTTCCCCTTGTCATAATTGTAAAGAAGAACTGAATCACTTATATTCAAAAGCAGCCGGTGGTTTAAACGTCAAGAGTGAAGACGTAGAATGCTGTTCAACTGTTTTTCCAGCAATACCAAGTGCAAACCCTCACCTAGAATTAGCTAAAACAACTGAACCAAATTTTGGATATAGCTCCGAAACTGAATACATTGTAACTGAACAACTACTTTCATTATCTCCTGAACTGCAGCAGTACTCAAAAGAATTGTCAGAAATCGGAAAATCAAATTCATCGAAATTTCTTAATCTAGTGTCAAAGGACTTGCAAGAACCTAAAAATGAGGTTCAAGCAGGGACACTCGACAAGTCACTATTGGGACTGAATAGTTGTTTGAGGATTGAGGATGAAACAGCTTTCAGTAGGATACCTTTATATATAAATGTGGCCGCTGAAAGTTCATGTTTAGAAGGAAGTGACCTAAGGAGATTATCACAGCAACAAAATATCTTAAATGATCCAATTACTATTAGTTTCAGTCACCTAATTGATACTAATGAGGCTGAAAGTGTTAGTAATAAAAAACGTGAGGATTTTTATAATCTGGATTTAAAACCCCAAGATCCATTCAAAAATCAAATTCATGAGGGTCAACCTGTAATTCACCATATACCAAAAGAGTATAATCGTGTCAAGAGTCCTGATTTTATCTCAAAATTACCTTTAAGGCCTCTATCCATTTCAACACGCAACATAGGCTTTGCTGAAAACCGTACTAAATGTCCTGAAGTAATAAAAATTGAGGATACCCGTCTTTCAGAGTTGGATGTTGTGAGAGTAGCCCAGATCTCAACTGAACCCATTAAAGGAAATTATTTAATTTGTGGAAACAACAGCAACGTTGAATCAAATATTTGCGGTGATGAGATGCCAAATCAAGCGTTTGAAGAAACACTATCTAAATTTTTAGAACCTTCTTTAAATCAAAAATATCATAGCAAAAACGATAATCAGGAAAATTTGCAGCAAGTTGCAGCTAAAAAATCAGACGAGCAGTCTTCCGATTTCACAGAAAATCTGATTGCTGATGCTGCAGAGAAATTAGCTCTTTCTAAACATTCTTCAACAGAATATGAAACAGCTTCTTGTGAAAAAGACAAATTGTATGAATTTATATCTTTAGACAAGCGAGAGGCAGTGCCTAATAACGAGGACAATGAATGTCCCATTTGCTTCAGCGAAGTGGAAAAGGGAGGTGGTGTAGTTCTACGTGACTGTCTTCATTTCTTTTGCAGGTATGACCCTTTTGGAAATTATTAGATAAGCTCTTTAAGATATATCGATTTGACGTTGATAGAAGCACAATATTCAAAAGCAGTTTATCGAAAGTTTAAGTCATTGGATGTTAAGTAGTCTCTTAAATTACCTTTTATAAAAGATTTCAGTTTTTGGAGCATGAAGATCAAAAACTTTGTTTTTTAATAGTTTTGTGTTTTCATAAAACGTATAGAAAAAAATGTCCTCTGCTTTCTAGTTAATCTTTTCATGAGTCACAGTGTCCATTTTGATAAATTTAACATTTATTGACAAAAAAGCATCATATTCTACTAGAAAATGTCCTTGATAAAATACGGATTTTAAACCGAAAAAAATATAATAAAAACTCTAAGTAGAAGCGGAGCGAGCATTTCGAAGTGGAAGTGACTAAATCAGCTATCGTTAGCACTCCTTTGTTACAAATAATTTTTTCTTTTTAATTTTCAAGTGTGAAAAGCAGGGAGAGCTAGAGTATTATACCAAAGAATCGAGCCCTTCTTTGCTCAAATGGATCCAATCAAATTTTTGAGATAGCCATTTTGTTCAAAACAGTTCAAAAATCAAATGACTATAACCCAGGGGTTGACAAACACCCAAAGGCCCCACGGGAAAGGGCTGTAAGTTGTTCATGTTGCTTATTGTTACTTTGATACTTTTATTACTTTGATACTTTGATTTACTGATTTATGGGGCAACTTTGATTTGCGGGGCAAAGGATTTTAGTAAAGCAAGTTGCTTATTTTAAATTTGATACTCTCATCACTTTGACGCTAGTTTTGATGCTTTGGTGAAATTTGATGTTGAATAAAAAATTGATTATGAAATGGGGAATTTTGAAAAACTTGAAACTTTTGCATTCCAAGTTAACGGTCCTGCTTCAATTCTAAATTCTTTTTCAACCTGCCCAAGACTCTAGGCAGGCACGCCTTTCCAAAGGTTTTCCGAAAAAAAAAGTTTCCAAAGAAAAGTAAAAGCCATACTAAAATTGAGATCAGCAGAAATAAAACACCTATAATAATTCAAGCTTAAAACGACCAAAAATTATTATTAAAGAATAGATGAGACCCAAATCAAACAGAAATTAAAAAAAAATCATATAAAACAAACATACAACAGGTCACGGGCGTAGGTAGCTTCTTGTGTAGGGGGGTGGGGGGAGGGAGCCGGTTCTGCGATGAAGGGTGGGAGGAGCTGAAGCTATATTGTCATTTCACAAAACCATATATTGCCAGCAAGTTCTTTCATACCTATGAAATCTTTATTAATAAGTAATCCCCAACAATCATCAATAAGCTTCAGTATTAATATTCTTGGATTAGAGCCAAATCTTTCCAAGACATTTTCGATAATTGCTTCTTGTTTGACTTTTATTTTGTCATTTCAGCTGTTTATTTCCAGCTTTTTCAACCTTCTACCTTTTATCAACTACTTTTTTAGTTATAAAATGTTTTCCAACTGCTTTTTCAGTTGTTTTTTTTCCAGGGCTAGCGGCATACCAAAACATCATCGAGCAATGCTTAATGGCTCATTCAAAAGCTATTTTTCCCATCTACGTGCTGTTTATAAGTCCTACCATCCACAAGTGCCATATGGCTCTAAAAATGGCCCTTCTTTTTGCCATTTCTCAAGGGGTGGAGCTAGCAGGCTACCAAAACCTCGTAAACAGATTTTTAAAATCTCATATTAAAGATTTTGCTTATATTTACGTTCTTCCTATAAATTCCACAATCAGTAACTTCCGAATGGCACTAAAAACGGCACTTTTGGTGTCATGCCTCAAGTTAAATCCTGGTCTAGTGGGCTACCAGAACATTTTAGAGTAATGTTTATTGTCTCATTTGAAAGCTATTGCTCATATCTACGTGATTTTTATCAATACTACCATCCGTAAGTACAGGGCCGGATCGACTAGGTACGGGGTCTGATTGTAATTTTTGCGGGACCCCATCTATATATCGAAATTTTTAATGAAAATTCAAATCAAGCATATAAATAGATAAATAAACACACACACGCAGACGAACACAGACACACACACACACACACATGGCTGACCGGGGGTCCCTGGGTCAACCAACAGAAAACTCTAAAAATTCCTTAGAAAAAAAGGTATTTTAAGACATTGCTTTAAGTTTATTTTAGCTCTCTGAATGCAAGTTTTCGGTTGGGACTAAGGAATGAATGCTAAAACCGAGCAGACAGAGCACCAAGCAGGCAGCTGCCCCGAAGTAAATCATCTTTGCTGGCTACTTTTCCTGTGTAATAATGGAGGACTCCACAGTGAATAAATATACAGTTGAAGAGTCCCAATGACTTGTAAATAACACTTGCGTAGTTTACGGCATCTTTGTAGGTTTTACTGGTTTTTATGCCACAATTTGCTGGCATCGGAGATTGTGATGGTCCTGTTCTTCTTTATAATATTTATTTCGGTACTTGTGAACATAATGGTACACACTCCAGAAGTTAGGTCAATCCTAATTAAATATATCAAAATATAATGAAAATATAATATTTTAGAAGCGAATTTGGGCATTTTTTGCTCGTCGGGTCTGCAAGCAAAATGTGTTAGCTACAATTATTATGCATATTATGAAGTTAGAATTGTTTTCTAACTTCATGCTGTCCAAATATTTTACCCCCACGCCATAATGTGCAAATATATAGCCCAAACTGTATAATTCTAATGCATTCTGTCACCCGTCACTTTTTCTCCACTGAGTGCAAGCTAATTGTCTCTTAATACAGACAGATAAAACTGGTTTGTCCTCAAGTGTGTACCATTATTTACACAAGTCTTTTTTTTTCTTCTGCACTTTCATTTTTGAATCATTCTGATTCTCGCTGTCCTTTAGCAGCACAGTTCTATGTTCTTCATTGTCTTTTTGACGCTCTTGATACTTGCTTTAGCATGTCTGCTAACCCTAAAATTCTCTGTTCTTTCCTTTTATCTTTGAAAAGTTCTGATTCCTGCTGTTGCTTGTAATTCTCGCTGCTGATTATCTTCTAACTGCATACTTCTTTATACTCGCGGTCGTATATTTTCTAACCACACATTTCTCTGTCCTTCATTTTCATTTTGATTCGTTCTCATCCTCATTGTTGCATGTCTTGTAACCAGATATTTTTTTTGTTTACTTTCGTTTTTGAGTCGTTATGACTCTCGCTACCACTGATCTTTTAACTGCATACTTATATATTCTTCAGTTCCGTTTTTTACTTGTTCTAATTGTTGGTTTCGCTAAAATTTTAACTACATATCTCTTTGATCTTTTTTTTGTTTATCTTCGCTTCAGACATTTTTTCAGTGCCTTTTGCCTTACTTGCAGGGATTGGTCTTGTCATTTTTGATGGTCAAGGTTGTTCATTATCAACCACCGTAAATTTACATTTCTCAGGTCGTTCTCTTGATCTTTTCTTAGTTTATGGTCAATTTGGTTGATTTTGAGCTTACAGTTTTCTCCTCTTTTGCTCTTTTTTATGCTTATTTCGCGCTAACGTTAATTTACGTTTGTGTCACCTTGATATTATGAAACTGCTGAAAATGTCTTTTGAAATTTACATCACCGAATTTGGGCACATTAATGTATATATTTATATTTTTTTTGTTCTGCAAACGCTTCTAAAACGGTTTTAAAATCTATTTTCATCGTGTCTTCGCTTTCACTCAAAATAATTGCTAAACTATTTAGCCTATCCTGATATGGGGTTTTTTATTGGCTTTAGCCTGGAAATTGAGCTCTCTCCAGAAGCAACGCTTACTGGAATTGTCAAGAACACTTCATAATTTCGAAAATCAATTGTTCATTTTGATGGTGGCGCGGTGCCCTTGCAAACGGGGGGCCCGATTGGGCCCAATCGCTCCAATCACCCTTTTTACGGCCCTGCGTAAGTGTGATATAGTATTAAAAACAACACTTTTGGGGTCACGTCTTAAGTAGAAAAGCTTGGAAGTATAAAACGGTATCATTGTAATAAGTATGGTCCAAAACCTTTAACTGGAAGTTTGCAAGAACCCCTCCCGTATGTTCCTCTTCCAAGTCCCCTTAGTGAGCTATGCAATTAAATTTCTACAAACACCAATTGATTAATTTAGATTATTCGAGGAGTGGTTCTGTTAGTAAAACATCGGACTTCAAATTAGAGCGTCTTGCGTTCGATTCCTGCTTTTTTTCTTTTTTTTTTTTTTCTTTTTTTTTAAATCACGGTTTTGTGACTTCTGTATGATTATTTTTTACATAATTCACTGTTTTGTAAATATGATGCACTCTTTTTTTAAAGAATGTCCCGGTAAGGTATTTGTCAAGTATTTTGACTCAAAAGAAAATAGAGGTCATCCAGTTCCAGATTTGCAACGACATTCTTAGTAGATCGCTAAATCCATACCCTAACGAATGGTGTAATTTTGTCAAACTCCTGGGGGGGGGGAAAGTTAGAGCCAATTTTCCCAAATCAGTTCAAATGACTGAGAAAACTGAAAAATGAACTATTTAGTAACAGAAAAGGTAAAGATGCATTAAAGAAAACTGACCCGTTTCTGTAGATGCTTGAATTACGCAGGCTTATCTTAGTTTCGACAACATTTTGGGAAAACTAAGTTTCAGCTGGGAGAGGACAAACTGGGGCCTTGGGGAAAACAGAGGTCTGGGAGGGGAAGTTGCACGCCTTCCCATAACAAATTACGCCCCTGAACCCGCCCCCTTGCCACTTAGGGGCTGTAGAAGTGTAGGCATGTGGTTCTGGAACCACTCAAAGTTGTATATTAAAAGAAGGGTTACTTATTTTTGTACTTACTTATTATAATTATTGACTTATTTTTACTATTTAATTGACAGGATAAAACTATTTGTAAATTATAGCCTATAGAGAAATCATAGTACTAAAAACCTATTTGCATTTTTTTTATTGCAATATTTTTTTAGTTGTCAGGTTACATTCTAATTTTTTTTTTTTTTGTTAATTGCTATTCCACAATTGTATGTCTAAATTTTTTTGGTCTTTACCAGGGGGAAGGAATGTCTAGGAAAATAAGTTAGATATACGAAAATTTTGCTAATGTTTTGAAAACCTTAAAAATCTTCAATTTTTTTTAAAGTTACCTCTAGAACGCCAAGGAAAACGATGCGCGATAAAAATGTTAGAAATTTTTCCTTATTGCGCAGTTCATTTTTAATATAAGGGAACGCATGCTTCTTACCTGTTCTGGCTGACATTTGGTTTGGGTTTAAACTTATTTAAAACGTTAAACCCAAACCAATGTTGGTTCCAATGTCGGAATACTCAGCTAGTTCCATCCTACATTCCTTTCCTCAGTGCCTAAACATGTATCATTTTGTAAAGTCCGGATAATAAACTTTTTGTTGTAAACTTCATACATTTCTAACAGTAGAAAGACATTAAAAAATATGCAGAATTTTATAATTATTTATTGATTTTTCAAAAACCAATAAATGTTTTTACATTTATTGAAAATATACTTTACTGAAAAATATAAATGTTTTTCCTTTTATAACTTTAATAAATCAAATAATATTAAAGTTTTGATTAATAAATATCAGTATATGTATATTAAACTGCCAATACAAATTCATTTGTATTATTTTCAGTACAGTGCAAATTATGTTCTGGCCTTGGGAAGTTGTAGAGTTCAGAGCCCTACTCATGTTAATTTCTGCTCGTTTTGAGTTTGACTCGGTTATTTATTGTAATTTCTATTCGTTTTGGGTTTCATTTATTTATCGATGTTGATTTGTGGTAGTATCACGCTTGGTAGATTATTTTATTTTGTTTTTGCTCATTTTTGGTTTAATGGAGTTCATTAATTTTCTTTGAAAAACTTATTTTGTGGAAAAACTTTTTTTTAATTAATTTCTCTTCGTTTTATATTGACACAGTCTTTTCAGGGAAAAAGAAAATAATAGTTTAAATCTTTTCATTTTTTAAGACTTTATAATCTGACCTGCTATTTGTATGCTGGAGAACATTTTCTGCAATTTTTAACAACATACATCCTTTTAAAAATCTGGAAACAAAGAGTAGTGTTTAATTTAGTTTCATACCTCCTCTAGTTGACCTGAAATAGAAAACGTGATACCATTCGCAAAAAAATCTGTCAATTTTCTTTTATAGCTTGGTTACACTTACGCTATTTTTATTTGGTTAAACTGTAAGAGCAGAGGTAGCCCCGACAGTTTGAACATAATACCCTTAGCCGCTTTTGGGATACTGATGAGATGCCTGATTGGGAATTAGCATTAACACAGTGCATTTTGATTTAATCTTAAGGCAATATTTAGTTTTCAAACAAAATGGGCAAATGGGAGGGTGGGCGAGGGGGAGATTAGTTGCCCTCCAATCACTTTCAACTATTAAAAAAGGCACTAGCCCTTTCAATTTCCAACTGAATTAGCCCTTTTTGAAGTTTCTATGATAAGGCTTTCTATAAAAACCTTATATGCTCCCAGGGCAAAACTTACAACCCTTACCCTAAGGGTTGTGAGAGAAGTGTCATCTTCAAAAACATAATTTCCGGAATTCTTACCTACGTCGAACAAAATGGCTATCTCAAAATTTTGATTGGATTTGTTTGGGACAAGGATAAGTGTGAGAGGGGTATTAGTTTTCCTCAATAACTTTTGATTATTAAAAAATGCACAAGCCCTTCTAATTTCCAATCGAATGAACTCTTTTTGAAGTTTCTACAACATCGCTATCAATAAAAACCTATATGCACCCAAGGTATAACTTACAACCCTTGCCCTAAGGGCTCTGAGAGGGTTATTATCCTCAAAGACGTAATTTCTAAAACTTCTAACTACGTTGAACAAAATCGCTATCTAGAAATTTTGATTGGATGTGTTTGGGGGAAAGGTCGGCGTAAGAGGGAGGTTAGTTGCCCTCCTATTACTTTCGACTATTAAAAAGGGCACTAGCCCTTTCAATTTCCAATCAAATGAGCCCTTTTTCAAGTTTCTACGACAAAGCTTTCAATAAATACCTTATATGCCTCCAGGGAATAACTTAAAACCCTTACCCTGAGGGCTTGGAGGGAGCGTCATCCTCAAAGATATAATTTCCAGACCTTTCAACTACTTTGAACAAAAGGGCTATGTCAAAATTTTATTGGATGTGTTAAGATAAATGGTGGGCGTGCAAGGAGTGTTAGTTGCATTTCAATCACTTTCGACTATTAAAAAGAGCACTAGCCATTTCAATTTCCAATCAGATGAACCCTTTTTGAAGTTTCTAACACAACGTCTTCTATAAAAACATTATATGCACTCGGATCATAACTTACAACTCTTGCGCTGAGGGCTGTGGGGGGGGGGTTGTCATCCTCCAAGACCTAGTTTCCAGAATTTTCAACTACGTTGAATAAAATGGCTATATCAAAGTTTTGATTGGATGTGTTTGGGGAAAAGGTGGGAGTGAGAGGGGGGGGGGTTAGTTGCCCCCCAATAACTTTCGAGTATTTAAAGGGCACTAGCCCTTTGAATGACCAATCGAATGAGCCCTTTTTGAAATCACAACGACAAAGCTTTCTATAAAAACCTTATATGCCCCCAGGGCATAACTTACAACCCTTGCCCTGAGAGCTGTGGGGGGAGTGTCTTCCTCACAATTATAGATCATATCGAGAAAGAAAGCGATTTCAACAACATGTCTATCTAAAAATTTTGATTGGATTTGTTTGGGGAAATTGTGTGCATGATGGATTTGGTAAGTGCCTTCCAATTACTTTCGACTACTGAAAAGTGCACTAGCCATTCAAATTTACAATCGAATGAACTCTTTTTGAAGTTTCTACGACAACTCCTTCGATACGAAGTCCCCTGGTATGGAAAAAAAATAAATTGTACCAACATCGTTCTTTACTTAGGCAGCGCTATTGCGCTGCCTATTATAAGCTCCTTGAATGTCAAATTACTTCCCCATGTAATACTTTCATCCTGTTAGACTATTTTTAGAAAAATAAAGAAATCCCTTCAATCCTCTAAAAAGTTAACCAGTGCAACTTCTTTCCAGTCATAGAAAACGGTTGCATTACTTTGTTGACATAAATTTCACGTATTTTTGAAATACTCCTCGTAATATTGCATTTTATGATACCGGGAAGGTAAATTCGGACCCAGGATTCAGGATTGAATGATGGAGAGGGGGTGGTAAATGTGTAAAGCTCACAAAACTTTATGATAGGTACGGAAATTCTTGAAGGCCATGAAAATCTTCTTTAGAAAAGTAGTTACTTCTAGAATACCAAGGAAATCGATTCTCGATACAAATCTTAGAAGTTAATTAATAAAACAAGACAGAGTTCTTCTGAGGGAAATAAATTTCGAAGTCAAGCCATATTGATAGTATTAGGACTATAGAATATTTTTAGAATATGTGTCATAACTTGAAATTCTCAGGTGTACTGAGAGAATAACGGGATTTCCAGAGTTCAAGATATGGTTTATTTGTTCTCCATTTTGAGTAATACTAAAGTGTGTTTATATACTATTTATATAATTTTAAATTGTAATATACAATTTAAAATTGTATATTTTACACTGTTGGTATTATAACTGGTGGGACCAGTTGGCCAAATTAATCATTTTTAATATTAACCAAATTAATTTTGATAGTATTAGGACTGTAGACTGTTTTTAGAATTCGTGTCAGAACTTGAAATTCTCAGTTGTATAGAGAGAATAATGGAATTTCTAGATTTCATGTTATGTTTATTTGTCCTCCATTTTGAGTAATACTAAAGTGTGTTTATATACAAGTTATATAATTTTAAATTGTAATATACAATTTGAAATTGTATATTTTGCACTGTTGGTATTATAACTGGTGGGACCAGTTGGCCAAATTAATCATTTTTATTTTCGAAACTTGTTCAATAGCTCTGTTAAGCCCTGTTTTGATGTGGTGTAGTGGCTTGTCTTGATTAGTTAATAATGGCAACAAGGTGCCTTCCTTTGTCGGCAAAAACGTGAAAAACGAATATGACCAAGGTAGAACTTCACTGTTTTGCCTGTTCATCACATGGGTATAACAAGCAGTAGGTTTGACGTGGCTATTGCTTCAGAAACAGACAAAGGTGGGATCTTTCTTAGTTTATTTCAATAAACGCAGTTAATAAAACCATATATCGTACATACACGAGAAATGATCTTTTTTGAAATTTCGATCCATTTCCAAGTTATGAGTGGCTTTTATATTTAGAGACAAGTCATATAACTCCCAAGGCCTAAAGGCAAATTTCTATTGAGCCAGCAAAATTTACCAAAAATATATCTGGATATGCAAAGCTGTCCGCTTAGTTAACCTTTTTTATCGAAGCTACTCACCTGGAGCTACTTTCTTTAATGCTACTAAATTTAATTTTTTTAGACGACTGCCCCCCCCCCCCCCCTTCGGGAAAAATGATGATTGTAGTGTTGCTTCTAAATTAAATTTAAATTAAAAACGGGCACAGATTAAATTTAAAAAAAAGTTTTCCGAGGGATGTAAAGAGCGAACTTGAAACTTAAAACGAACAAAGATTATAACTTCACAGCCTATCTAACATGTATGGATAAAACTAGTACATATAAATCAACTGGTGATATTTCCCTATGTTTGCAGGATTACAGAAAACTAGTGCTTTACTGAAAACACAAAACAATATAGGAGTTTTGTTACAGTAAAAATAAACCATTTAAGGACACTTAACAGCATAAAAATAAAGCATTTTAGGATTGTTGCTTCATTTTTTATGTTTAATTTGGCAACCCTTCTGCATAATGAGCTCAGTCCAATGATTTATTGTTGTTTTGGATGTGAAAAGGACACGTTATGATTTTTTTGTAGACAAGTTCGAAGTGAACCAATCTTGATAGTATTAGGACTACAAAGTCGCTTTAGAATTTGTATCATAACTTAAAATTCTCAGTTGTATAGAGAGAAATAACCGGATTTCCAGAGTTCATATTATGGTTTATTTGTGCTTCATTTCGATTAATATTAGTTGAGACCAAGATGTTACCTGATGAACCAACCCAGCATTTTTTATGGTGTTTAATGACATTGCACTTATTAAGATAATATTTATTTTTATGTCTAAGTTTTTACGATAATTTTAATTGTGTACTGAAAGTTACTGATATCATAGCTTGTGTTACACTTTGACAAGTGTTATATATTAGTTTGTTGTTTTGAGGCTGCCGAATAACTTTTGCCTCCCAAATCCATATTACTTTTTTATACTTGTCTTTTGTGTTTTCAGTAAAGCGCTAGTTTTCTGTAATCCTACAAACTTAGGGAAATACCACCAGTTGGTTTATTTGCACTAGTTTTATCGACATATGTTAGGCTGTGAGTTATTACATATGAGGCTGTGAAGCAATAATTTTTGTTTATTTTAAGTTTCGACTTTACTCTTTACTTCCCCCGGAAAATTTTGCTGTCTGAAATTAAATTAGGACATGTTTTATTGATGAAGGATGATAGGTTACCAAAGATTATACTTTACAGAATACCATTGGTAACAAACCAAAAGGAGAGTGGCCTCAAATGGCATGGAAAGAGGTCATGAGCAAAGAAATAAGAACTTATTTTAAGGAAATAAGAACTTAATGTGACGAATTAAAGAGTGAGGGGTAGGCTACTTGTGTGATACTGCGACCACATTCAAGAAGTGAATTTAGGTTAATCATATTGAAATACAACAAAATATGATGAAAATATAGTATTTAGTGACAAAATTATGGAAAATACAAAACAGAATTATGGAAAGCAGGCCACACGAAACGCATTGTATTAAATACCTAATTTAACTAACTCTATATATTAAATATTTTATTTTAAAAATGTTGCATAGTAATTTATCTCACTCATGCTAAGATTATTATCTCCGAGTGCATAATGAAAATTGGTTTTATATTAGATCAAGAACAAAGTGCTGTCGCTATATTATACAAGTACCGAGTGAAGCTCTGAATATTTTGCGGTTGAGCAACAGCGTGTGGTATTCTGTTGGCCGCAAGCTGTCAGAGGGCATAATGAGTTGTAATTTTAGTGTTAGTAACATAAGTGGTGCTAACACATTTCCTCAAGTGAAACAACTCTTTTAGGGAATGCCTGGTACAGATGGTCAAACAGACAGCAGAGCCTCAAGTTCCTTGTCCATACCGAGATAATACTTTTACTTGCCCTAGTTACCTCCAAGATAGAGAAGTTCGAGGAGTAAGTAAAAATCAAACTCTTAACTATTATTGTCTTATGACTTTCAATAGAAACTATCTTTATGGATTACCTTGGGCTAGCCTTTTTTAACCTGTGGCCAAGGGATAGTAGGCTTGTAAAAAAAAAAAATCACATTTAATTAGAGACAAACACTCGAATACACTACGCTAATTTTGTTTATTAAGCTGATTCTAACGAGACAAATCATGTTGTGTCAATGCCTTGTGTAATCATATTGGATAAAGCCGCCGCACCTGGAAACTAAACAAACTGTGCTTAAACCCGGTGTCTCGCAAGGCACTCAAGGAATGGAGATCCTCAAGGTAAATACAGCCAAGAAACTCATGTAGTCTTGTGCTGCTTCGGTGGCCTCGTGTGACATTATAAGGCAATGAGTTGTATTATTTTATAATTATTTGTTTATATAATTTTAACTAGTAATATGCAGAGACCAGTCAATATTTATTTCTGGCCCACAAAACAGAAACAAAAATGAATAAAGATGTGGTATTTAGCGAGGTTTGCGGAGGTTGAATCCCACCAATATCTTCTGCCACTATTCACTGTCAATCGTTGATATCGGTGGCATATTAATTGGCTCAATTAGCCAGAACCAAAGTATAACCAAAAACATGTTATATTTGCAGAAAGCGTATATTAGTTTTATACTTGTTCGCTTTTGATGCAAATATCTTTCACCGATTATTTATTAAGTTCCATTTCAAAGTTTGTTATTTTACTAACCATATCATAAGAATGCAAGAATTTTAGCGAAATTAGGAGATTAATATGGACATATTTGGAAATATTTTATAATTAAAACTACATAAAATGACACGCTATCAGGGAAAAATGTAGTAAAAAACTTTTTATGGGATAAATATATTTTCTACTTAAAAATGTTGCGAACTACTATCTTTTTAGTTGCTTTTTGTTATTTACTCTTGTTAATAGCTATGCATCTTACTAGTTGATAGCGGTCAAGCATAGTTGGTAGGCGTGGGTGCTTCAAAAGCTTGAAGAAGAAATGTTAGACGATATCCAGATGATTTTCTTTGCATATTTGTAGATAATCGTTAAAATGACCGTAGATCGTACATTTCGCATTACGAAAGGGGGATTCAGTCTCAAGTTCTAAGACTATAGATGAAAATAGCTCAAAATGTGTAATAAACCGGTTCCGGTTACTAAGCAGGTTCAGAGTTAGTAATGAGGGGTACCGAATGAGGCTTACAAATATTGAGCGTTTTCAGAATACAGTTGAGGCCAGACGAAAAGTCAAATATCCTTCAATTGGAAGGGGAAGAGGTCATACGAAAGAATTTTAAGCAAATAGGGATTTTAAGCAAGAGATTAAAGAATAAAGCTCTGAATAGATTGAGGTGGACGAACAGTGTCCGCAGCTGTGTTGGCCTCAGGTAGATTGGCCCGGTAAAAATTTGTCAGGATAGTGATTTTGTTGAATAAATGACCTCCAATCAGTGACTATTGTTTGATTTTTTTTTACAAATTTCATTTTTTTTGTAGTGTAAAGTATCTGTTCTAATGACTATCTATTTGTGTTACCTGTTTATTTTTTATTATTTAACAAAGAAATCGTAGGGGTTCGTAGACATGTCGAGTGGAGATTAAAAAGACGGTTATTTTGTGTTTGCTATAGAAGATACCTTTTTTTCATCCAAAAGGCTGCCTTCCTACGTATTGAGTCGGTTGAACCTTAAAAGCACCATTTTAAGATAACTCACTAAAAAAGTCTTGGGTTTCGTAAAATACTCCTCTTTCTTTCTTTATAACTATGGCCCTGCTAATAATACGAAAGGAAAAATAAATCTAGTTCTTTTAGAAATCTAAAGATTATCATAAGTATATTTAAACTGGTGGGCCAATGGAGAAGGGGAGACCTGTCGATTCAGCAAATTCTACCAAAACGTTTATGTATGCCCCGTGATCCACAAAGTTGCCCTTTGCGAACTATTTGTTTGGGAACTATTTATTTGAAACACATTTTACTTCCAAAAAATAACGTATTAGTTCATTGAAAGATTAATACGCTAAAACCCGTAAAAAAAAATGCATTTTGAAGTCTAAAAATCAGACAAAACCCCAAACTTTTGCTGTTTGAAGTGTTTAGACTTCTTTCACTCATTACATAAACAACCTCAACAACATAAATCAAATAAATGTTTATCATACAAAAAGACAAGAAGGGTTATAGGCAAATTAAGGGCCTATTCGGTCTGAATTTACTTAATTATTTGGTTTTCCAAGAGAATACAAGTATCTAAAAACGCTCAAACTACAAAATAATGGCTTGGATACAGTGTAAGTGTTGCCAGGTCAGGTCTTTATTGCAGCGTAATGGTGGTAATTGGTCTTTTGTGATGCTTGTGATTCGATTTGATCGATGTGATGTTTTGAGATTGCGATCTCTTAAGTATTTTTCTTATATAATGACGAAAATATTTGATTTTATGTGGAACTAATTTTTCTCAATTTTTTTCAATTAGTAAAGTAAGCAGCAACATTATAGCTTAAAGTAAACAGAAATTATTCCGTATTTCAGGAAAACGAAGGGTTAAGGCGAGGGTTCAGGAAAGCGAAGGGGGCTTAGCTTTCCTGAACCCTCCCACTTTACATTAAAGTTTCACTTTTTGTCACTTCTTTAAGAGGAACTGCTGAACCATAACCTGGATGAGTTTAATCTGCAGGAGTTGCTGCTGAATGAGAAGTATTTTGAAGAGCTTTAAGACTTTAGCGTAAAGAATGAAGGTTGAGGAGGGGGTAGCCCACATCGTAAACGGAATAACTTCAGTTCGGTTTTATTTTCATGTTAATCCCTACTCTCAAATGAAAAACTTGTTTTTTTTTTAACTTAATTTTAAGAGATGGCTGTTTAATTTGAACAGAAAGAGAACTGGTCTCAGAAAAAAAATTAGAAAATGCTTCTAATGTGCGATTAACACTGAGTAAGTATGATTTTTTCACGCTTTTTTGAATATATAAGAAATTCCCATTTTTTAAAATCACATTAAAGGCAAATATGATGCTTATGGTTCGTTTACACATTGTGGAAATGTGTGCGGATTTAGCAATCCGTGCGGAAATTCCGTCCGTTTTCGTGCTAGAAAAAATCTCTAGCTTTCCGCAAAGTTTTGGTCAAATCAGGACGGAATATTGGCAAGGTTTTTATATGAATAAAACCGTGAGTATGGATTATCAAAAACTACACGATCTTATAACTTTGGTTAAAGACTACCGCAGCTTGTATGCGCACCAAAGCTGTAAGAAAAACACTGTCATTTGGCTCTCTATTGCTCCAACAGCTTTCAGAAGAGGGTAAGAACATAGGTCACGCTGTTGCAATAATTTGAAATCTTTGCTTTAAAAACCAGCGTTATTTTAGTCATAGTTCGAACAGAAACGGACGGATTTCCGCATGGATTTCCGCAATATATAAACGAACCATTAGTCAGTATTAATCACACCTTAAGAGTACTTTAAAAGCACTGAGAGCAGTTCTCTTCCTGTTGAAACTTATCACCTTCCAGCTAATCAGCTTCCAGCCGGCACATTAAAATGAAATATGATTAGGAATGTCTTGCAACATTATAGTACAGGAAAGTATTTACTAATTTACTTTATTTTTCGTTGGGCCGAGATTACTAAGCATTTATTAGGATACTGTACCTAAAATAACGAAAAACACAACAAATTCGTAAAATTTTGACTCACTTCTAATGAAACTTTTTTCAGATACTAAACCCTGAAGAGTACGAGCTGTATTTGCAGAGATCTCTTGAACTAGCAGCTGCTGCTTCTTCAGATTCTGTACGATGTAATAAAGAAAACTGTCATGGCTGGTGCATATGTGACACATTAGACATACTCACTTTCAACTGTCCAGTTTGTGGAAGTAAAAACTGTGTGCAATGCAAGGTGAAAGCTAGTTTCATACTAGGCTAGTTTCATTAAGGCTAGTTTCATATTATTTTCAAAACTAAAAGATCCAAGACATATGCAGTTTAAATTAGACTTTTAGTTCTAAGGTCACGTTAACTGTTGCAAAAAGTATGACTTATGGCCCACATTTATGGAGCTGAGCGTAGAAATAACTTGCATTTTCTTTTTGACTTTAGATTTCTGTTTCACTGTATTTCTGTCTTTCTGTCTTTTCAAATTGTTTCCAACGATAGTTTCCACAACACAAATCAGATAACCGTTGAAGAACAAGAATTTTTTTTAAGTAGTCAAATTCGGAGTTTCCCTAATTCAATCACGGTTAAAAGAAAGGATTAAACTATCAAAAATTGGCAATGTTGAAATTTTGGAATCTGAATTCAAATCAAAAAGAACCGGTTTCACATTTATTTAGTGTAAATTGTCCAAATTTGAAACAAAATTGGAATCTATCCAACAGGACAAAATCCTGCATTCAAACCTGAGATCAGATTCCTATTCATCCATCTGTGTAATAATCTCTTTACAATAGTCTAACTCAGTATTTTGCTAATTTATTCAAATTACTAGCCACATTTCTGTTACAATTGTAAAAACGGTTAAACTGTAAAAATAAGTTATATTGAGACACTGGAATCTGAACTCAAATCCAAAAAATAAGGTTTCAAATCTATTAATAATGGATTTCAAATCTATTAAAAATAAGGTTTCAACTGCATATATCTGAAACTGGGTCTGTAATCTATCTGATACGGCAAAAACAGGGTTAAGATCTGAACTCAGATTCACAATGATCAATCTCTGTGACAGTCTAGTAGCAATTTTACATATTCTTTATAGGCTATTCATGAAGGACAGACTTGTGAAGAATACCAAGAAATGAAAAATGTTGATGAAAATGTGCTGAAAAACGAACAGTACCTTCAGGTAGGATTAAATCTTGTAGTTCATGTTGAGAAGTTTTTCTATATGGTGACGGAAGTAAGCCTCTACTTATGACAGTTGACCATGTTTGCAAAGTTTAACTGGGGTAAATACCACAAGATCCCGGGTCTAGACGTTGCCTGTAAGCGTTAACTTAACGGACGTCACGTTAGCTAGACATCAAGTGTTACTGCTTTCTCTGTAGCTGGTAATAGCTGACAAATATCCAGCTGGTACTCATCAAATTACAAAGGATAGCGGCATATTTTTGATTAGCCAGTGTTAAAATGCTAATTAGTATTAAAATTCTTCTGACACAGTTTCGAAGAAAAATTTCGACGTAACACCTTCAAACATGTAATTTTTTTCCAAGACAGCACAGCAATTCTATGATGATCAAATAAACGTTCGAATGGGGATAAGTCCATCTATTAGACAATGAAAACAGATGCAAAAGTCAGTATATTTCGACCATATATACAACAGTCGTCATCAGTGGTAGAAATACCCTGACTTTTGCAACGGTTTTAATTGTCTAATATATGGACTTATCCCCATTTGAACGTTTATTTGTTCGTCAAAGAAAAATTGAGTTGAGAAATGTTAACAAGTGTATCTACCCTGTTTTTTTTTTACGTAAAGTAGAATTCGACATCTGTACGAAATTTCGCTGTACGAAAAAATCTTTCTGTTTCAGTTTAAGTAATAATATTTTCATTATGGCTGTCTATTTAAAAATGTTGCTGATCCCTGAAAAAGAAAGTTACAACTGAAAATATTCAAGATACGATTGCCAACTTAATACAAATAATTTACGCGTAAACATGCAACAGGGAGATTTTACTAGGTTTTCAAAATATTGAACCTGGTCTTAGAAGGTGTGTGAGACATGAAAGTCTAAAAACGATAAAAGAAACTGAATTAAATTTACTAGTCTGTTCAACTTACAAAAACTACTTCACCGAATGCACTGTATAGCAGAGAAACCTCATTAACAGGAAAAGGAAGGATTGTTACAACTGAAAATATTCAAGATACGATTGCCAACTTAATACAAATAATTTACGCGTAAACATGCAACAGGGAGATTTTACTAGGTTTTCAAAATATTGAACCTGGTCTTAGAAGGTGTGTGAGACATGAAAGTCTAAAAACGATAAAAGAAACTGAATTAAATTTACTAGTCTGTTCAACTTACAAAAACTACTTCACCGAATGCACTGTATAGCAGAGAAACCTCATTAACAGGAAAAGGAAGGATTGTTACAACTGAAAATATTCAAGATACGATCGCCAACTTAATACAAATAATTTACGCGTAAACATGCAACAGGGATATTTTTACTAGGTTTTCAAAATATTGAACCTGGTCTTAGAAGGTGTGTGAGACATGAAAGTCCAAAAACTATAAAAGAAACTGAGTTAAATTAACTAGACTGTTCAACTTACAAAAACTACTTCACCGAATGCACTGTATAGCAGAAAAATCTCATTAAAAGGAAAAGGAAGAATTGTTTCCAACCTTCCAACCTCCTGTTGCCAACCTCAGACACTCACAAAAAAGAAGGATATTCAGACCTGTATTTACCCATTCTCTTCGACACAAACAGTATATATTCAAAAAGTGCAACGTTTTGCAACATCATGGTAGAACATCTAACTTTTTACAAAACAAACCCTTTTTCAAACTCCCTTTGAAGGTGTGTTTCCAAGGTTGTCCCTCCGCTCCTTTCCTGCAAAGAAAATGTATGTAGCACTTACCATGCATTGTAGTCTTACCATTATTTTTTTGCGTCCAGACAGTCCTATTTTGTTACCTATATTACCTATATATTACTTAATTTGTTACCTATATTTGTCGAATGTGTTCCTTCTTCCAAATTTGAGGTCATAAATGACTAAAATCAATATTGAAATAAATTCTAAAAATGGAATTGAACTTGAATAGCAAGCTACAAATCAATATTCAACGAGCTTCATAATAAAAATAAAAATCATAATAAAAAGTTACCGAATTGGAAAATTTTGATTAACACATGCAATTTTTCTTTGAACAATGAATTTTTACCAGCCAGCAATTTGCTTTTCATTTTCCAATAAGAGTATCAAAATAGTTTTGCTGTTGAGAATATAAATTACTTAGTTATTTTTAGATTTCAAATTTTTGTTCTTTAAATTATTTTTTTGTTTATTTTGTCAAAATTCTTCATTGATTATTAACCAATCTGATCATAAGAAAGCCCCCCTAGCAATAAAATAAAACCAAAATAACAAAAGATAATTTTCCAATGAAAACAAAAGAGAATGTGTGTCACCAGTTTTCAAAACTTAAGACTAATATGCATTTGAACCTCTTTTTAAAACTCAACAACAAAAAGGTATGGACACCTTGTTTTTCGGAATATTGATACTTTATAGTCGAAACAAGAAATTCATCTTTTTTGTTTAATTATCCAGACATTATTTTACTGAATCATTCTTTTGAACGTCAAAGTTCTTTGTTGGCGTAGGGGCTTGCGTTGTTTAATAAGAGAATACCACGTCTAGCACTAAGGGAATGTTGTTCTATTTTTATTATTGATTTTAATATTAAGGTAACACTCGTCACAGGCTTAAAATGGTCATTTGTTGAGAAGGACGAGAGGGCGTGGTCTCTTTTAATCGTTTTATAAATGAATTAAAATAAAGTAAAATCTACTATAAAGCTTCTCGTAATAAATAAAGGTGAAAATGCTTGCGACCGTTATTACTCCTTTTAAGACCGGGCTTAATGAAATTTTATTGTTACAGCAACTGCAATCAAATGGAGAAGGCATGCCTTGCCCACAGTGCAATGCTTTTCTGATCAAAAGAAAATGGGGCTGTGATTGGATTCGCTGCGTTGCCTGTCGCACAGAGATATGCTGGGTTACAAGAGGTCCAAGGTGGGGACCGGGGGTTAGTATTGCATTTTATATATTCCTTGCTAAACAATAACCAGTATATGTGAGTAAAAAATAAGGGAATGGGCTTCGTTTTGACTAATGCTCAGTCAATTTCAAGTAAAAATTGTGTAGTTAACCCGACACGCAAGCAAGAACTTCTTTTTGAGGGAGGAAGCCAAATTAAAAAAAAAAGAAAGTGTGATTCATTCAAAAATCTAGTAAGATATAGAATAAATCTTACAAAATTGCGATACTGGGGGGGGGGCCTAAAGGCTGTCCCTGTGTACATGCCTATAGGTACCTGAATGGGTTTTAAGGCTATTTAGTCATACATGCCTGTTATTGGCCTTTAAACCTTTACTATTTTTGTTCATATAGCTGGAAATTTCCATTTGCAAACTTTCAAGTATCTATTTGCTCTGTGTCCTTCTTTTGGATTAATTTTATTTTTATTGTTTTCTCCATCATTCATTGCTGCTGCTTAAATAATTTTATTTTGCTTTTATTCCATTCCTCATGAGTTATCATTTTGGTGTTGTATTTTAAGCCACAGACTACTTGTTGTGCATTCTTTAGCATTCATGAATTGATATAAATGAGATTAATAATATTTCTTCAGATTCTGTTTTTCTTCGTGGTGTTGATTTTTTTTATGAAAGTAATTTAAATGCTCATGTGAGATCATATGTCCAAAATGCTACGCGTAAAATAAATCTATGTTTAGTGTTTAGCCTAAGAAATCAAAGGAATGGGTCACTTCCAAAAGTCGTTTCCAGCTGGTGGCACCCACTAAATGGGAAAACAGAAAAAGGCCAATCATGGCACAAAGTGTGCGAGGTGTGGCACAAATAGGCGTGACTTAGTGAAAGTATGTAATATGTGGTGTAATAAGCGACGACCCAAGATGTACGACCCAATCTATGTTTAGTGTTTAGCCTAAGAAATCAAAGGAATGGGTCACTTCCAAAAGTCGTTTCCAGCTGGTGGCACCCACTAAATGGGAAAACAGAAAAAGGCCATGCATGGCACAAAGTGTGCGAGGTGTGGCACAAATAGGCGTGACTTAGTGAAAGTATGTAATACGTGGTGTAATAAGCGACGACCCAAGATGTACAGCAGGTGGCGTGGAGCGTACAGCAGGTGGCGTGGTGGCGTGGCGTGGTGGCGTGGATAAAATCATAGTTGAAAGATTTTTTTCTCAAGACAGCCTATTGCTGATTCTAGGTGGGAGCAAAGGGCAAGCTAAGCCTGCAAATTTCCACGGCGATGGTGGGCATCCAGGCAATGAGGCTTGACCTTCCGTCCCTATAGGAAATCTATAGGTAGTATAGGAAATCCGCTAGCGCACCTCAAAGTGGTGAAGGGGTGTTAACATCACTGAGCTCCACGCCGAGCAAGGTGATTGGCAACGCGCTTCGGGTGACCGCAAGACTAGGCCTTTTGATGTACCTTATCCCCAAGAAACGCTCAATAATGATGACAAATATGATGATGAAAAGTTTGGCTACAGCATCCCCGGTATTATGTGATGCGACGAGAATAGCTCTCTCGTCGAGAAGTATGCTAGCTACCGTCCTATCAAGAAGACAAGGCCTGAATAAGCAAAAAATGCGTCAAATGTCTACCACTACCTGCATGGAAGAAGAGGGCAGGAGGCCAAAAGAAGACGTGGCTAGCAACAGTTAAGTCTGATCTGGAGCCAATCGGGGGATTCTAAAATACGACCGTCGCTGAGATCACCAGGGGCTGGAATTGGAGGGACCTGCCACCCCTGAGTGGAACCGACGGAAGGAGACATGTCGTCATCTGCTGGGTGCCACGATGAGTCTGGATGCGGCTTGAACGTGCAACAAGTACAAGTAAGTAGTAAGTAAGTAAGTAAGTTCGTGGCACCAGGATGCTAAGACAGTAAGTGCGTGAAATTCAACCAATCGATCGTTTACCTATTTTTTTTCTCCCGATATTTGTGTCAACTGAACCTCCTTGAATCAACAGACGGGTTTACCGAGATAACACCCGTCTGGAGACCATTAATAATGGAAACGCCGCGTCTTACAAAGCTGTTTTTTAAAATAATCGGTGCATAGTGTCTCCTCGCGTAATCGGACCGTGCCATGTAACTATTGCGTTAATAAGGAAGTGTTTTCAATAAAATTTAGTAAATGCTTTACTTTCTTCATAATACTTACAAGTTATTATTTACGGATCACTAATAACAATTGCTAATTGCTTAAAAGTTATACGTTCTAATTATTTACTACTGATAAAAATAAAATGGAAACCCACGTCAAATCCTTTCGATGTTCTCTCACTCGCTGTAGCATACTCAGGCACGTTCCTCAAATTTTTTGTTGTGGTGAGGAGGATGGAGTGGTAAATAATCTGAGAAGATTTTAGTCCTGAGGAGGGCTCTGGCCGTGCTCCTTTAGACATTTATTTTCTTTGGATTACTAGAGAAATCAAAATATACAAACTAATGTCCTGCGCTATCAATAATGCATGCAATCTATTACAACATACAAGATTATTTTTATGAAGTAGAGCCTGCTCTTTATTTTTGTTATTTTTTTGTTTTTCTTATGTAGAATAAAAGAAAAATAAAAGTCATTAAATATTGAAAACTCGTTAACTCATTTTCATAAAAGCACAGACGCCATTCTAGCTTCTAGCCGGGTTTGAAAATGACGGTAGTCATTTTAAACTCTGTTTTGCGACAATGGGTCTTTGTTTAATCTGAACTTGTAGAATATCTAATCAATCTTATCAATAATTAAATAAAAAAAACAAGTTTTTTCTTAACTGAAAGTAAGGAACGACGTTAAAACTTAAAACGAACAGAAATTATTCCGTATATGAAAGGGTCTGTGCCCTCCACAACGCCTCGCTCTTTAAGCCAAAGTTTGGCTCTGTCTCACGACTTTATTGTTTAAAACAATAAAAAACTTTAGCGTAAAGAGCGAGGAGTTGAGGAGGGCACAGCCCCTTTCATATACGGAATAAATTCTGTTCGTTTTAAGTTTTAACGTCGTTCCTTACTTTCAGTTAAAAAAACTTGTTTTTTTTTATTTAATTTTTGAACGTTTTTGAATTAATGCAGGTTTTGATTTTGGCTCACCGTACATTAATAATTAAAACAAAAGTTGCATATTAATTTTTTTGGTTAAATGGCTTTCTTGAAACTTGTTTAATTTTACTTACGAATTAACTTACGTACCGAACTTCTATATTCATTGATTTTTAATACGTATATTAGGGGGTTCGCCCCCTATTCAATACCTTGCTCTTTAAGCTAAAGTTCGAATTTTGTTCCAATTCGTTAAAAATGACGTCTTAATCACAAAGGCCGTTAATTAGAATAAATAGCTCTTATGAAAGTACTAAAATTTCTTTGGCTTAAAGAGCGAGGTATTGACTAGCTGGTGAACCCAATCATATAGGCTATGTAATATTTTCTGTTCGTTTTAAGTTTTGATGTTGCTCCTTACTTTCAGTTGAAAAACTTGTTTTTTTTATTTAATTTCTGATCTTTTTCTTTAATAATGATGGGAATTCCGTCGCCCCCTCACTCGCAATGTCCCTTCCCCCATGAACACTTATCGTTCCAAGATAACACAATACCTGACATCCATAGCTTAGGTAAGCTTATTACCATTATCATGTATAAGAGTCAGGTTGGCCTCAGAGAATATAACATGAAGACTTCCTTCATAAAAATATCCTCCCATATAAACCCCGACCCACCCACCCCCACCTACCAGAGAAAATCTCCCCTGAAAACGTCTGTATACTTCCCAATAACGAATACTATATGTTAACATTTGGTAAAGTTATTAACTTTCAGCCCTCTCCCCGGGCACTTCGTGGGATTAAGTCATCCTAAAACACATAGTTATCATATTTTTGACCATTCTGAACAAAATGGCTATCTCAAAATTTTGATCTTGTGGCTTTGGGGAAAAATGAGCGTGGGAGGGGGCCTAGTTGCCCTTCATGTTTTTGGTCACTTAAAAAGGGCACTAGAACTTTTAATTTCCGTTCGGATGAGCCTACTAGAACATTTCCGTTCCAATGAGTCCTCCCAGGATATTCTAGGACCCCTGGGTCGATATGATCACCCCTGGAGAGAAAAAAACAAATAAACACGCATCCGTGATCTCTCTTCTGGCAAAAAATACACAATTCCACATTTTTGTTTAGATAGGAGCTTGAAACCTCTACAGTAGGGTTCTCTGATACGCTGAATATGATGGTGTGATTTTCATTAAGGTTCTATAACTTTTAGGTTGTCTTTTCCCGTTTTTTTAAAATCAGCCAAATTTTTTCAGGCTCTTAACTTTTGATGGGTAGGACTATACTTGATAAAACTTATATATTTAAAATTAGAATTATAATTTGATTCTTTTGATGTATCTATTGGTATCAAAATTCCATTTTTTAGAATTTCGGTTACCATTGAGCCGGGTCGCTCTTTACTTACAGTTCGTTACCACTTACTGTTTGATCCAAACTGTGAAAACATTGTCTAAAAAAACCTCGTTTAAAGTAAATTGCGAATGGCAGCTTGGTTTGGGGGCTTAAGGCACGCAATTCCTCTTTGTCTCAGGTATTTTATTGTTTCTGTTACATTATAATATATCAAAAACTGTTCAGACTTGTGCAACTTTTTAGACTTGTGCAAAAACTGTGCGATTTGTTTTTAGTATGGTGCAAATGACAATCTAGCTTCTAGGTGGGTTTGAAATAAATAACAACGAAGGCCACGCTGCCTTTCCATCATAAAACAACACCAAGTAAAACGACAAGGAACTTACCTGAGACAGGGGAATTGTTTAAACTTTAAGAATATTTTGGTTTGATGTTCAAGAGCCGTCCTCAGCAAGCTACGCATATAAACGGAATAAAACCTACAATAAATGGGATCTTTGAAACTAAAATTAAAAATTAAAGCAGTCCCAAAATCTTTACTTCAACTAAGTTCAACCAGGAACTTAAGGTTAAACAATTCCACTGGCTAGTTAAGTTCCTTGTTGTTTTAATTTTTTTTTTTTTTTATATAAGGTTTGAAATATCCAGTTTGTTTGTTAAGTCTTATTGTTTGTGTAATTACTTTTTGTTTTATTTTGTTTTATTTTTGTTGCCATTTGATTAGTTAGGTTAATTATTTACCTCAACCCCCATTACACTTCTTTTATGAAAGGCTATGAAATAGATATCAGCACCACTGGTTTGGACTATAGAGTCTAGTTTAGCATACTTTTTGTTTATTATTTTATATTAATTTCTCTTCGTTTGAATTTGATTTCCTTACGATTTAATTTGTCCTCGTTTTACGTTTTAATATATTCCTTGACTTTTTTATTTTTCTAGTTATGATAAAAGTCTTAGGCCTCTCTGAAAGCGAAAAGCTTAATGCTGTAAACTTAAGGTTGTAGCATTAAAGTATAGTTAATTATGTTTTTTTTTCAATTAAAACCCGAAATTTCTGATTAGGATGAATATGTTTTCAAATAGAGTTATATTCCATTGATATTTGTTCTGAAAACTAAAGTCATCCACATTTTTTTTTTTTTTTTTTTTTTTTTTTTTTTTTTTTTTTTTTACTTACTATAAAAAAACTCAACTTCTTGTTTTCTTAGGGGAAAGGTGATGTATCCGGTGGCTGCAGATGTGGCGTTGGTGGTGTTAAATGTCATCGTGATTGTACCTACTGCCATTAAGTCTTTGCCAATTTTTTTTTTCTTACAGTCGTCTATTTTATTCTATTTTTTAATCGAGTAAAATCTTTAATGAATTAGTAGTCTTAATTGCTTAGCCCTCTTAAGGATATAAAAGGATTTTAAGTTCTCACCAGGCTTTAAAAGTAATTATGTTGCATTTTAATCGAATAATTTGATTAAATCAAATTATTCGATTAATTTGAATACGGAAACTACGGATAATTCATAAAGACAAAATTATTTAGTAAAGTCTGGTTACCAATTTTTAATGATTTAATCGCTACCAGTTATCGACTATTTAACCTTTAATGTCCTCTATCATCTTAAGCACATCTAACTTTGCATACCCGGGTATCAGCTTCAATCTCAGACCATGTAATATATTATTTATTTTTCATTTTAGCCTTGAATCTCTGGCTAAGTTTAGCCTCCAGTCATATCCATATTTACAAAACTATTTTGTAACTGATTTTGAATGTATATTTTGAATAGATTAGCTGTTTGTTTACTGTATGTGTTTATTCAGTTTTTTATATCCCTGCCTGAACAGGAGGGATTCAGTTTACCAGGCTTGAATTGGGTATTTGCGGCAGCTGGGAATCAGTAAAAATGTTTGTTTCCTCTTTTGTATTTGCTGCTAAAAAATTGTTGACAGCAAATATTTGTTAATGTTGAAACAAAGTATGTTAAATAATTATAGGCTAAAATATCCGGAAACATTCGCTTTGGTAAGACATTCAACGATAAACACTAAAATATAAACAAACGATCAAAACAGTACTTACATTATAATTAAATTAGTTTTTTTCGGGGGGGGGACTAATGATTTTTTTCATTTTCTGGTTAGATATTTTAGTTGGTCCTTTACTGCTCTCCCTAGGGAACTAATGGGCGTTGTCCATTAGTTCCCTAGGAAACTAATGGGCGTTGTCCATTAGTTCCCTAGGAAACTAATGGGCGTTGTAGGGAACTAATGGGCGTTGTCCATTAGTTCCCTAGGGAACTAATGGGCGTTGTAGGGAACTCATGGGCGTTGACAGTGTGGATTAATGTAAAATCCTTTTCAAGGTAAAAAATACCTTTGTTGTTCGATAATGGAAGGTTTTAAATAGATGCAAACTGCAAAAGCAAAGATTCTGGAACATTTTTACAGTTTCTGGGTTCTGTGCCATGATGCAAAATCCCTTTCAGGCTAAAAAATACCTGTATTACTGGATACTGGAAGGCTTTAGTTACACACAAACTTCAAAAGCAAACAACAGTAGTTGGTTTACTGTATGTTTTTGATCAAGATTTGTTGTGCACTGGAAGGATAAACGGTTTTAGTTACATGGAAACTGCGAAAGCAAAGATTCTGGAACATTTATGCAGTTTCTGGATTCTGTTTATTGATGTAAAATCCCTTTCAAGCTAAAAATACATCTACTATTCGATAATGGAAAACTTTAGTTACATGCCAGCTGCAAAAGCAAAGATTCTGGAACATTTGTAGAGTTTCTGGATTCTGTGAATTGATGTAAAGTCCTTTTCAAGCTAAAAACCAATACGGTTCCATTGCAATTGACCCACCGTGTAACTGAACCACTGTATCTGAACCACCGTGCAACTGAACCACCGTACAACTTAATCGTCTTGCAACTGAATCACCTCGCAACTGAACCCTCATGCCACTGAACTCTCGTGTAACTTTACCCTCGTGTAACTGAATCCCCTTTAACTGAATCCTCGTGCAACTTGACTCCCGTGTAACTCAACCCCATTAACTAAACCCATGTGTAACTGAACCCCCGTGCAACTGTACCCCCGTGCAGCTGAACCACCGTGCAACTGAACCCTCGTGTAACTGAATTCTTGTGCAACTCAACTATCGTACTCAGTTTTTCAGTATTCAGCGAATATGAGGCAATATCACTGAGTAAAACACAAGTTAGAATACCTACATGTTCAACCTTGTTGGAATTGTTTGTTTTTTAAAGTCATGATATAAATGACTGTCAAGATGATTTATAAAAAAGCTTTGTTTTGTTGTCACATAAAGCAAAGAAAATCAAACATTACAAACCCTTAAACCCAGATTTATTTCACCTTTTTATGTCTGTTAATGGGGATTCCCTTCGCCCTGTCTCTGTATACGGGTCTAGGCGTCTCCCTCCCCATGGAAAATACACCACCTCACCGGAACCCCCCTCCCCCCCTGGAAAATACTACGCGGAAAATATGGTTTTCCAAATTTGAAAATTTTATTTGATTGTGATATTATTTAGTTTAGTTGAGAAGTGCTAAAGAAAGTGGAAAGTATGATATGCGAGAAAGTAAATTAAAGGCTTCGAAGGTGAGCCGAAACTCGGAATAACGTTCCAAGAAGATCGTTTCTATCGTCCAATCGTCGTCACCGAGAAAAAAGTGTTTATTTTAAGCCTTGGCCTACTGAATATTTCTTATGGAATAAATTACACTTGAATAGCTAGTTAAGGCTTGGGTCTTGTGGTATTAGAATCTTTTAGTGCAAATTATCAAATGAGGTAAAATCTCCTAATTAGGTTAGAAATGGGAGCACTACTGCTACAAGTTTTGTTTGATTAGTTAAAGTATTTCAAGCGGTATGACTTACTTGACTTAAGGCTCCTACCGCGTTGGGGGCGGCGTAGAAAGTGTCGCAACTCTGCTCCTCCAGGCTGACCGGTCTGCTGCTATTAGTGGGGCCCCGTCGACAGCAATGTTAGCTATCTCAAGGAATTTGTTGAGGCTATCCTTCCACCTTGTCTGAGGTCTGCCCCTATGGCGAGACCAGCCATAAGATTTAGCATCAAAATCGTAGACTATTCGGGCTGGGGTTGTCGTCGGCATACGCAGAAGGTGTCCGAACCATTTGAGAGTACGGTGCGCTATTTGGATGGAGAATGGCACTTGGGAGATGAGTGTGAGCAACCTCGCTTTGCTTACAAAATCGTCCCATCGGAGTCCCTCAATCCGACGGAGCTGTTTCGTCTGGCAGACGTCTATCATGCTGAGGATTGTTGATTTGAGAGGCCAGGTTTCCGGTGCATAGAGGAGGACCGCAAAAGGTATGCGGGAAAGTAAATTACTGGTTTCTAAGGGGAGCCAAAACTCAGAATAACCACACTTGATTAGACAGCAATTTATCAGTTTAACCCAAAACAAGGCATTTTCTCATTACTTCCTGTAACAAGAATCAGTGTTCCTTGGACCTTGCATAAATCTTAACTTCAACAGGGAAAATCCTTGCTTGAATTTCCCTAAAACGGAAAGATCTTGAACTCTTTGCCTGTCTAATAATACTCCCCTTTCCCTAGCCTCTTTGTATAACTTCAAGACCACTTGGCTGTATCTACGGCCGGGAAAATAATAGGTAGGTAAAATAACGAGCAAAAGGGGATAGGATTCTCTTCGGGACTGCAGTATAACGTATAGCGTAGTATAAAGCTTTGTATCTGAAGTTTTTCTTAATAGGTCAAGGACCTTCTCGTCCCTCGTAAGATTTTTCGTCTTACTGTAGTTTCGTAATTTTCCGTTGGGTCTTGGACCGCTTTGTCCCCCCTAAGCATTTTTTTCTTCTCATAATTTTGTAATTCTTCTACTTTTTTTATTTTTCTCCACTGCAGGCTGAATCCGTAAATTTTGTCTCTTTTTTCCATTTATTTTTTTCTTTTTCACTTTTCTCAACTTTGCCAATCGCGCAAAATAAATCATCATTAATTTGAATTGGACTCCAGTGTCTATCATATTTGACTGCATTTCTTTATTGTATTTTAGTTTAATACCTCTTTTTCCGTTTTTATTTCTTTTCTTTTGTCGCAGTAGGAATTAACTCGTCGCTAAATGAAAATTGAATTCATAAATTATAGTTTCGCTTTGTATTTTTTTTTCTCCCTATTAGTTTTCTTTAATTTTACAACAGAAACAAATAATTCGTCATCAAATGGGAATCGAATTCCGACATTTGATTTTCCATATTGTACTAAAATTTCTCGAAATTTACGCGAAAAAGCGCGCACAATAAATTTATCTTCATTTTTCTCGGGTACAATTAGAGCTTCATTTTGGTATATACTTGTCGGCGGAAAAATAATCTACACCGTTTTAGAAAATAACTCACATGTATTTTTCCAAAGATCACTTAAACACACATCTATAAACTCTCAAGACATACTCCCTAAGCGGGGTCTCGATGTAGACTAAAAACAAAAACACCGCTTGTGTAAGTTGTGTATCAAGCACTTTCTGTAGGGGTGGATCTTAGATTAGCCCTGGCAATCCACTAAATTAAAGTTCAATTCCATTGGCTTTCTTCGCATAAAATTATCTTTCAATGACCCAGACCAGGAACACAAAAATAGAATTTAACTCGAAAGCTTACTTATTGCAAAACCATCTAGCTTATAGCAATGAAACTTATCATTGAAAATTGTACTATTGATAAATCTAAGCAAATGTGATTACGGAAACGAAAACAGGTCATTTATCTGAAAAAGAAAAGAAACAGGGGTGAAACCCCAACAGCCTATTTTAACGTTTTTCTCTGGACTGTACCGTCCTTTTTCGCAATTTCTATTCTGACCCAAGCAGATGGGCATTGGTTATTATTACAACATACTGTTGTAACCGTGTCCCTATGGTTTATTTCTGTCTTATTAATTGGGCCAGTTCACACAAAAGTTTGCTCACTACATGAGTCAATTACCATTTTGGCTGATTTTCTGTTTGATTTTCCTTTTATTTTATGTCATTTCGCAAATCCACCAATATTTCCTTGACTATGGCCTATAGCTCAATTTGCCCTTTTATAGGTTATTTCGTTCTCTCTATTATAGCAATTTTTAGAACAAGGGTCCCAGGAATCACATTTTACAGGATTATTAGCATTCCAAGCTTGAATATCGTGTATTTAGTTTTTCAGGCAAAAAGGCTTAACCTCCTATTTTATTTTATGGTTCGGTCCACCTCCCCACGTAATCAATGAAGTAGCATGGTTCTCCGTCTAAGCATTTAATGTCTAATAAATGTGTGATAATATCTCACTCATTGACATTCCCTTATGGGCTTCGCAAGCTTTAGTAAGGGCTTCCATACGAGCCTGATGATATATTTCATTAGCTTGACTATATTTTTCAATTTTATCCATACGAGCCTGATAATCTTTTCCAATTTTATTCATACCTGTCTGATGATATATTTCATGGGCTTGACTATCTTTTTCAATTTTATCTATCTCATCCTGTATTTTTGTCATATACTCTCGGTCCTTTCTTTCAGCTACCTCTTTCCTTTGTTCCCTTTCTTTTGTGTCCTCCTCCTCTTTTCGTTCTCTTTCCTTCTTTCTTTCTTCCATTAAACTTAATATATATTATGTCGATTCCACACTGTTCCTGCCACTCCTGCTGCTTTTGTACTTCGATTCCTTCTCGTAATTCATTTTCTGAATCCGTTCGTTTCATATTTCTTCGTTCAGTATCTGTATTATCTCTGACCGACACAATTTCAAAATTCAGCTAACATCAAAATATTTCTTCAATCTAAATGAAAATATTTTATCGAATGTCAAAGTTCCAGTCTCTCGTGAAAATTTATTATGACTCAATTTGCTGATTCTTTACGCGAGCTAATTAGTTGATTCGTAAAATTTTTAGTATAATCGAACAAGGCAACGCCCATTCAGATTTTCATCATATTTTTATTTATTTCCGTCTATTTCCCGGAATTTTTTTTATATGTAATCACCACAGTTTATAGAATTAGTCTACTGTCTACTGTGGTAATCACATTAAGCTACGGTTAAGGCTAAGTTAAATCATCTCTTCGGAAAACGTGAATTCTTTTACTACTAGTGCTCTACGACTAAACTACTAGGTCGTTTAGTCGCTGTCACCACTTATTGGTGTGGAACCAACGCTGGAACCACTTTTTGGAGTGGTATGCCTCGTGACCACCACTACTGTTATGTATAATCGTTATATAACGATTGAAAGTGCCAAACTCTAGGTCAAGGGTGCCACCACCTGGGTCATACCTAATATCTCTAACTATATCTTTGGAGGGTAAACAGACCCCTCCCCCTCCTATCGATAAATTAGTAACGGTGTTTCTTGCGAACTCTTTTCCTACCCTGCCCGGGTTAGGGGGAAAACAATCTACACAGTTGTAGAAAATGACTCACTTGTATTCCTTCCAAGGGTCACTTCACAAAACACATTTATAAACTGTGATAAAATAGACTCCCGCAGCAGAGTCTCAATGCAGACTCTCAGCTCAGACTCTGGAAATTTACTAGAATATAATCACCACTTCTATACATAGAAATTGATTGACGCTAGCCTATCCCATAAATGAAAGCTACAAAGTCAAAGGTATTTTGAATATCATTAACTATCAATGGCCATGTCCAGGAAGATAAAAAAAGAATTTATCCTGAAAGCTTACGTATTGCAAAACCACTAGCTTAGCAACGAGACTCTAACTTATCATTGAAAATTATATTATCAAATCTAAGCAAATGTAATTGCGGAAAGGAAAACAGGTCATATATCTGAAAAAAGAAAAGAAACAGAGGTGGAACTCCAAAAAACAGTAACTAATTAACTAGCTCACTGAAATATATCATTCATTCAGGAATGAATTCCTTCTTTCTTTCTCCGCTTACCAACAGCTGTTCAGGGTCTTGCACAGGGTTGCCAACTGATGATTAAAAAAATCTCTAGATTCCAGTGATTTTCCGGTTGATTTAGCGATTTTCTTCAATAATCTAGTGATTTATGTGCAAATTTAGGATTTTTTTGTTTAGGCAATATGAAAAAATCACTAGAAATAGTTATAAATCACTAAGGGTGGCAACCCTGGTCCTGCACATACAATGCCTCGAAGCAGACTACTGCCTTGCGGCATAATGACACTGTGACATCAAAGACAAAAAAATTACAGGCTAAGCTGTCTGTGTATAAGGTCAGTTCGTTTGTGCAAGCTTAATGTTCCACGCATTCAAGATACATCAAAAAAATATGATAACAACGATTTCATTTTCTAGCTATTTTTATGGGCCAAAAGTTACAGCGCAAGACCAAGACAGTCAAGCTTAAGGTGTTTAGCACTTATACCTACACAATTAATGGACCCTGACTTAATTTAATTTTTGGTGCTGTCACCAAAGACAAAAGAACTAGGAGGATCTGATGCAGACGTAAGGACAAATGAAGCACAGATATTAGAAGCTTCGTAAATCTAGCATGGTCTGTGGAATTAGAAATATACTTATTCTCCAGGTCGGGGGGTTAATTAGGCCACTTGATAAAAAAAACTAATCATGAGTTTCATCGGACATTGGTGCATTTTCCTTGTAAAAATTACTTGACTAGAACCAGCAAATGTTATATTTTGCAGATTATAAATTATTTTTTTAATTGAATTTAGTTTTCTGTCACTAAAATAATACACCGCTAATTGAATGTCCGAAAAGAAAGCATTTACATAACTAAAGTTCAACCATAACCATAACCAAAATTATTTTTGCTGATTTTAAATCCAGATTCCATGACCATTCGCAATTCCGCGCATTAAATTTAACACACTCCTCGGGGATGGTTAGCCTCTCAGATTCCATCAGGCATGTTATAATATCAGAATAATACTTATTCAAAGAATTTCTGTCGTTTCAAAATCCAGATCTAGCCTGAAGTAGCTGACAAAATACTTTTATCATAGACAGAAGAGCTCAAAGAGTAGAAACGTAGAACACTGAATTAGGTTTATTCCAATTATGCCAGGTTAAACATCTGCAATTCATATCCGACAACAGAGAAATATAAAGCATAAGCAAATAGGGATATGACCTATACCGCCTAAATTTCATGAACTGGAACATTCGAGACAGAAAAAATAGCAGACTAACATATGGCTCCCAGAAGGATTGATTTAAGAAACCGGCGATTCTACTAGCCTAAACTCAGACAAAGACTATATCAGACTGAAGGCTTGAATTTATTAAATCAACATTTATATCTTCAGTGGTAACAAACTGATAACCAAGATACATGATAGATTCCACTACATGTTTCAAAACACTACAAGTCTTTGTAAACTTATTCAGAGACTGAATTAATTTAAAATCATACAGAGAATAAACATCAAGGAGAAGCAATTCGGTAATTCGAACATCCAACTGGTTTTCATTACTATAAAAAAATAATTGTTCCTAGGCCAAAATTGAAATACATTTTAAAATACTGCCGAGGTCTGCAGAGGGTTTGCCAAATGTAAACCATGCAGCACTCCCAAACACGACATGATTCGGACTTCGTCATCGCAAATCTGTACTAGCTGTTTATATAACATAGATAATGAACATAGATGATGTCATAATTGTTGATTAGTTAGTCAATGGTATGCTCTATGCTCTATCTTGTTTCTTCTCTTTATTTTACATGAAATAACGGAGGCCTTTTGCAACATCATTTTTCTATACCAAACAAAAGCACTGGGCAAGATAGAATTTATGAAGAGTAGGAGATATCGTAATTTGCACAATTAGGGTTGTTGACGTCGGGTGCATCTTTCAAGGAAGAGTTATTACCGGTACAACAAGTAAGTTTTTAACCAGACCATTACAATCATTGAGAAAATAATCAGAAGGTCTTTACCTAAGCAACATTGCGGTAAAGCTACGAAGTCAAAAATATTAAAATCTCGTAATTCATTTTCACATCATTTTCCATCTTGCCACTTTTTACGAGCAAGTCCAAGAAGTTTAATGTGATGGTTTTGGATAAGCTAATCCGACTTGCAATATCAATTCCTGGGTTCAATTAATCAGTACTAAATTAAAAAGGAATACCTTTACTATACTAAAGTACTGAATCTGCAGGATTTTCCTGCCAGTGCCACAAATTATAGACTTCAGAGACTCTTAGAAGCCAGAAGCTAAAACTTTCTTGATTTCAACATACAGTTTATCTCCCATTGGCTAAATAGTAGCAACCAAGTCGCTTCATGACCGCTTAGATGGTCAGTATAGAGAGTTGGTATTAAGACACTAGCTCCGGACCGTTGAAGTGAAAACGGTGAGTAATGGGTAGAATATATCCCCAACTGGTTGGAAGTTGTCTTAAGGTGGACATGTAGCTCATTTTCTCCCAAAGAGGAAAAAAGGCTGTTACCAGTATTACTGGGACTCCACTAGAGCTTATTATAGCAGAAACTGGGATATCAAAATCATCTCTATCATTTTTCTTGATAAAATACAGTGCACACCTTAAACGACTCAGTGACATAATCAAATTCTCTTCTTAAATAATGCGTCTAGATGCGGCCTGAACCCAAACTATTTTTTGCTATTGTCCTCCTCCCTAGATATTTTCTCTGTACAGATACTGAAATTATCTTTTTTGGTATTTTTATTCAATTTTTTTTGTATGTCCTTTTACAAGAAGATCGAAAAACAGTGACAGGAGCACCTCTCTCCGGGTTACTGACAAATATTTATGTGGAACACCTTGAAAATTGGGCGTTAAATCCATATTTCTTGAAAAGTATGGACTCGTTAACGTCATCATTAATGGGTACTTTCAATTTCAGAATTTTATCGAAGAAATTATTTTCGTTGATCAGTTGTTGAACGCTAGATTACAATTTTCAAGGTGTAAGAACATCCTATGGGTAATGTTACACCTTAAAAATTTGTTTTAAACTGAGTACCAAATGATAGTTTAGGCTGGGTACCGAAAAGAAAGATGAGAGTACGTTCTTACTATGATTCCCTGCAGTTTAAAAAAGGCACTGGTCCCAAGAAGTACGGTGGTACTTACGACAACCATTTACGCTCTTCTGCTGTGCTTGCAAATTCAGGAAAATTGGTCCTGAATTGCATCTTCTGCTGGTAATGTGATCCACTATATTTTCAAATGAAAAGATAATTGTGTAGTTTATCTCATGTTACAGGGTAATTTGACTGGGCTCAAAATCTAGCTCTTCACAGTTCCAAAACGAGACAAAGTTGTTGTTTTTCTTACCTGATTTATGAGTCTTCTTAAAAAATTAACGTAGATATCAAAGGCATTCAAGAGTTTGCGATTCGGGTATACTATATAAACAGTTTTTCCTTTTAACCAAACTAAACGCTATTGAAGCTTATCATATGTTTTGTTTGAAACGTTTTTAATTGTTGTCAAAATGAAAACAACGAAAATTATCGAAGAATTAAACCAAGGGTTTTCAAATTGTATCTTTTCCTAAAGACCCATATTGCAGTGCCCCTTTTTCACTAAAGTAAGTGCTCAAAGTTTCCTCTGGAAAAGAAAATTAAAAACTGACAGGAATTTAGAAGACTTCGGGGGTTTATAAATCCAGTTCATGTACTATTTGGGTGCCTTTCAAACATTACATTTTTCTCTGTTTTACTAAATTATAAGTTAATACTGTTGTTATCTAAATCGTTATGATCAATGAGACACTTAAGTTAAGAAATACGAAAACGAAACTTTCCAAAAACACTTATGTGTCAAAAAGCTTATATTATCAACAGTGAAAAAAATTAATTTTTGTTTAAAACAGTTCCAAATAATTTGAGCTTTATATTGATACACCAAAACATATTAAAATTATCCAGATTGTGTAGTTTATTTGCGCCCAGATCATGAAAAAGGGTGTACAAGAACAAATTAAGTTTGTTTTTCATACCTTTAGCCTACTCTTCGTTTCCATTGATGTGATTTTTTTAAAACAAAGTGGTTCACTGATAGCAGATACAGGTAAATCGTAAAAAAATTTATACAGAAATGGTTCACTGCAGCCGTTGAAGCGCAAAAAATATTAGGAGATATTTAAACAGAGAAACATAAGAAATGTAGCGTGAGTAAAATATGATATATTTAAATATACAAAAAATAAAATTCCCTTTTCTAAAGACAATTCCGACAGAAATTAAACGTCCCCTAATTGAGTTCAAATACTGTTTCCAAGAGTATAAATTCTTAATCAGCAAAAAGAGAAATTGCATTTCAGCTTCAGTCAGACAATGACGCTAGACGGTTTTGAATTTTACTAAGATATTTGGGCAATAAAAAAGATGCTGAATAAGATGCTTTTTAGAAAGTTTAAATGATTAGAGCCAGGTGAAAGTTCGAATTATCACAAATATCTAAAACAGACTATTAGACGAGGAGTTTGGCCCGCCTCAGGACTTGGACCAACTTTGAGTCAGCTCTTAGAGCGCAGGACAAAAACTATATTTTATAGTGTGGTAAAATTTCTTTTTGGAAGAGGATTTTGAGCAGAATTATTTCAGCGTTCAAGCTTTTGAAATTCAGTTATTATTATTATCTCTCTCCTATTTGTCGTCAATTGAAGTGAGCATTGTTGTACACCTAAACTGTAAGTCACAATAAATCTATTGCCTTTCTATTTGTGTTCATTTTATTTTATATGTCTGTATCTAGTCGTACGAAAGGAAATTAGTTCGTATGCCTCCATGGTAGCGTTCCAAAAGATCTGATTTATACATAATATAACGGGTAATTGATTTCGAGATAACCCAAGGAAAGAAGGTTACATTTTATAATTAAATATTTTATTTTCTTGCTTTCAGTAAGTGGCGCGATCGGTACACCGCTTTTAATCATAATATTACATATGGCGCTGTCCTTAGCGCTAGAAGTGGCGCTATCGGAGAACTTATAAGGTGTAAGTTCACAACTTTAAAGCATAAAATCACATTTGACGCGGTCAATCTTTATGACCACAATTATTACCACAATCTATTTTTTATCGCTACAGAAATATAATATTTTTATCTCATAAGATGTTTAAACAGCGAATGCTTAAGAATAGGCTAAATCAAGTTCTAGAGGCCAAGAAATATATTCTAAGGGCTTAATTAAAAATATAATTCTTATCTTTTATGTTTATTTCCAAGAAAATGTTCTGCAACGCGCTGAGGATTAAAATCTTGGATTAAAAGGACATAACCCTCATGTTTTTAGTAAATATTAATTGGAAACTTCTGACAAACACAATTTCTTTTTCAGTTTGTGGTTCTGAAAGTTTTGGATTCAGAACTGCAGATGCGATTTTCAACAGCTCAGTAGAAATATTTCAAAGGCGTCGTTGAACCGTCGTGACGCATAAACTTGCAACCAAAAAAGGAGGAAATTTGTTGGTTCATGCAAAAACCGCCTTTTTAGCGTTAAATCGTATCAGTGGGAACCTATGGTTACTTATTTTAGTCTGATCGCTGGTCGCTCGGATAATTATGATTTTAAAACGAACTATTCGTTGTTGAAATTGCCCTCAATGAATCTCTTTGGACCCGCTCGGTTGTTTGAACCTTCTAATCAACAAAATCGTCAGTCTGACCTGCTTAAAATTCAAAAATGGGCACAAGATTGGCTAGTCGAGTTCAAAATATCAAAGTAAAGTGTGGTTCACTTTGATTGACTTGACTTGATTTATTGACAAAATAAAAAACAATACGTACTACCAACATGCCACAGGCTATAAACAGCCAATATGGGAATTGGAGAAATTATTCATTTGATAAAAATATCACAAAATATTTTACAAAAGTATCACCGAAAAAATACATCCTTTTTCTAATAACATTAAGCAGAAAAACTAAACAAAAACTAAACAATAAAAAATAGAAAAAAATTTCATCTACTCAATTAGATGTTTTTAAATATTTTTTTTTTCAAAACAAGATTAGTGAAATCGATTCTTGTATATATTTGGGTAATATACGAGTATTCCAAACATAAAAAAAAATAAATCACTTCACCGGATTATCGCATCAAACAGGACCATACCTTATTCACAAAACATTCAACAAAAAAACAAAACAGACAACTCTAATCTACTCAATAATATATTTTTTAATTTCGGAACTAACTTCGCGAAATTGATTCCTTTATATATTTGGGCAACATATTCCACACCTCTACACCAACATGCCGTAATAACAATGCACCTCTAGGGCTGTGGCGCATTTCTGATGATTGAATTGTTTTCAGATGAGGTTATTGGGTATGAATGATATTTCGAAGTTATTTGGAACATATTAAGTTGTCTTAGTCCAAGTGGTGCTAAAGAATTAATACACGAGTAAATTAAACTTGCAACTTGGAGCACAGATATCTTAGAAACATTTAGAACATTTTTCAGGAGGAATGAATTACGTGTAGAGTATTCATATGAAAATAAGTTTTTAATGCCCGGCTCAGTATTACTTGGATTTTATGTGCATTATAATTAAACAAATTAGACCAAAGAGCGCATCAATACTCTAAATATGAAGAAACGAGAGTATAGTATAGAGTTTTAAGTGCTTCGTGAGGAATAAATTGATTTAGTCTATTTAGAATACCTGTCCCTCGGGATATTTTAATGGAAAAGGCCCTCATATGATCTTTCCATGTAATAATTTCACCAATAATCATTCCCAAATACTTGAAACTAGTTACCCTTTCAATTACTACATTAGCAAATGAAAAAATGTTATTTGTTTCAAAATGTTGTATATTTGAGAAAATCATATATTTTGTTTTCGAAATATTTAATGATAGATGATTCATTCGCAAATAACTAGACAATTGAGCTAAAGTTGTCTCCATTATAGCAAACAAACCATCTACCGTATATGACTTAAACAATATTACTGTGTCATCAGCATGTGGTATTAGTATACAATTAGTTACAAGTTATTTTGTTTCCGAAACATATATCATGAAAAGTAGTGGCCCTAGGATCAAACCTTGGGGAACACCTCATTTTATTTTTTTCTGATGATGTCGGTTATCTGACAACCACAGTCTGCATTCTATCTTCCAAATACGATTTCATCCATTTTACCATCCAAACCGGAAAATGCATTTTATTCATTTTTGTTATTAATGCCTCGTGATTAACAGTATCGAAAGCTTTCGAAAGATCCACAAAAATTGCCGAAGTCATGAATCCAAAATCCAAAAAATCCTTTATCTTTATAATAAAATGATATACAGCATGTGTAGTAAAATCACCTATACGAAAACCATATTGGCTAGACGGTAAAGTTCCATTTTTCATTTATAAATTTTGTCATTTTTTCATGCATTACCTTTTCAAGTAGTTTAGAGAATACCGATTAAATTGAAATGGGCCTGTAATTATTAATTTGGCATTTATCTCCATTCTTATGTATAGATATAAAAAAGTCTGAAAAGACTTTTTTCAGTTGTTTGGGAACAATTCCTTTTTTAAATGAAATGTTAAGCAGAAAAAGAAACACATGACAAATAACCTGGAAAAGTTTTACTTAAAACTGCCAACTATAAAAGATAATCCGATTTTGAATAAATACTACTACTACTACTACTACTAACAGCTCGCCGCAGCACCAAGCCCCCTGAGGCCAACACAGCTACACATGCTCCTCCTTCATCCCAATCTATTCAAAGCCTTCCTCTTTAGGTCCTCCAACGAAGTTCCCATTTCCTTTAGATCTTTCTTTATGACATCTTCCCACCCTAACCGTGGACAACCTGCTTTCCGCTTAGCCCTAGACGGTTGGCCGAAAAGGATGATCTTTGGTAATCTGTCATCCTTCATCCGTAGAACGCGCCCAAGCCATCTCAATCTTTCTCTGATTATGGCCGTAGAAAGCGGAATTGAGCCACACTTTTCGTACAGCCCACTGTTTGAAATACGGTTAGTCAGCAGGGTACCCAAAATAATCCGTAGGAAATTTCTCTTGAAAACCTCTAGCAGATCTTCATCCGCTTTTCGGAGCGCCCATGCTTCAGAGCCATATTTGACCTTTGTCATCACTGTAGCTTCCAAAATTCTAATTTTAGTTTGAAGACTATCTTCCTATTCTTCTAAACTTTTTACAAAGCAAAAAAAAACCCTAAGCCTTGGCTATTCTACTTTTAAGATCTTCACTACTCCCACCGCCTTTACTAATGATACTACCAAGGTAAGCGAAACTGTGCACCTGATCAATCTTTTCGTTACCCAACGCCACCTTTTCATCTTCACTTATTCCTAGCCTTAGTGACCTAGTCTTCTCAACATTTATTTTCACACCTATTCTTGCACCATGAACTCGCAAAACCCCCTAAAAGCTCATTAATTTTCCTCACACTTTCAACTAGGATGCTTAAATCATCAGTATAATCTAAGTCCAGGAGAGATTTCCCTCCCCATTTGATTCCGTGGTCACCCATTGGCTTCCCTGTGCTTCTTAAGATAAAATTCATCAAAACGATCCATATAAAGGAGAATAGAGCACAACCCTGCTTAACTCCTGATTTAATACGAAACCAGCTGCTAACCTCATTTGTTACCTTAACTGCAGCCGTATTACCATCATACACAGCACTATTCGCTTTAATGTATTTGTCTGGTATACCATATGAGGATAAAACCTTTGTTAAAGATATTCTATCAACAGAATCGAACGCTTGCTCGTAATCTATAATACTGAGGACCAAAGGTATTTGACAACTCAGGCACTTCTCAATTATTAACCTAAGAGTGAAAATTTGGTCAATATGTCCTCTGCCTTTTCTAAAACCGCACTCTTCTACTCTTGAAACTTTGTCTACAGCATCTCTTAGTCTAAAAAGTATTATTATACTAAGTAATTTGCTGCTTACAGAGACCTGACAGATGCCTCGATAATTACCACACTCATTCTTATCACCTTTTTTATACAGTGGTTTAATTAAGGTTTTTCTAAAATCGCAGGTACTTCCTCTTTTTCAAAAATAATTTTTATAATCTTCTGTAACTTATTTCTATCCTCAGAGCCGCCATATTTAAGAAACTCATTTACCACACTATCAGCAACCGGAGCCTTATTAATTTTTAATCCTTTTAGTACTGTCGCAAATTTTTCCTCACAAAACAAATCTTCCTTCACATCCAAGGTATCACAAACTTTTTCACTTTTATATGTCTTTTCCTGGAACTCTTCTCGCTTTAACACATTCTCAAAATGTTATGACAATCTCTCTTTAACTCTTTCCTTATCACTAATTGTGGCCCCCTTCCTATTTTTAACTAGGACAAGTCCACATTGACTACTCCCTCTCAGTTTATTAACATGCCAATAAAATATATTATTATCATCCCGTCTAGCTCTATCTTCCAGATTTTATCTCGGCAATTTTATTCATGGCCTCCACTTCACACCTTCTTAGTTCATGCTACATTCCTTTTGTTTTCTTGTGATCTATCACTAAGATAATTCTTGTACAAGCCCCTTCTCCTCTCAATTAAACATAAAGCTTTTTCACTGATATTCCTAGCTACGGTCCTGACTCTCTTCCTTGAGACACCATCAGCAGCTTCACAGACTGTTTTCCTAAAATTAATCCATCCACCTTCCACATTGTCAAATTTTAAAATTTTCATTTTAGTATTCAACTGTTCCTGGAAAGTTTCTCTCAAATTCTCATCCTGGAGTTTACCAACATCATAACTTCCCGGAAGGCAGTTACCCTTCCAAAATTTAAGCTTTAAATTAACCCTAGGCACTACTCGATGGTGGTCTTTACTTTTAATATCAATAACAGCATTCCTATATACCCTGGTATCTTGTATTGATCCTTCCAGTCTTTGGTTTACAATAACATAATCAATAAGGTATGCTGTCTTGCCATCACGTGCATACCATGTTAACTTATGGGCCATTTTATGACCAAACCCGTATTGGTTTTTGCTAGATTGTAATACCTACAAAACTGCAAAAGTTTGTAGACATTGCCGTTTTCTTTTCCTTCGCCAAATTTACGTAGGCTAGGATACCATCTATCCCTAGTTCTACCGACCTGGGCGCTAGAATCTCATGATAAAAACACCATATTTCTACCTGGGACCCTGTTGCTCCTGTAACTGTAAGTAAAATTCATCTGAGTCACTAGTATCACCGTCAGTCGGTTCTACAGGGGTATATACTACTATAACTGATACCCTGAACTTTTTAGTCATAAAATGAATTATTATTATTCTATTATTAATACCTTCCCAGCCGTAACAAGACTTAGCAGTTTCTTTATTCATCCTGAGCTCCTTAGCAGTTTCCTTATTTATCATGAGCCCTACTTCCTTTCTATGTACCCCATCCTTCCTGCCTGAGTAAGCAAATTCTATATCCCCTAACTTCATGCTTCCTACCCCTGGAATATGAGTTTCTCAACTCCTAATAAGTCCAGTTCGAATCGTCTGAATTGGTCAGTCAAAATGTCGATACGATAGTTATTTCTTAACGTCGTAACATTCCAAGTTCCAATGAAACTGTTCCCGTTCTTTAAATCATTGAAATTATTTTGGCCTCAAGAAAAGCTCTGGTTCCAGACATTTTGGAATAAATTATATCCTTACTGGAAGTATGCGGTTAGGTAATAATCTAATGTGAAATAATATATCCAATTTAATCAAGATGTTTGAACATTGAATTCGGAATCAATACTTCGGTAGCAATAACCCTCCTTGTCAATATAACATATCTGATCCCATCTCAAATTCAAACTCAGTGCTTAAGACAAGGAATGAAGAAAGAAATTTTGGAGTACTTATAGATAAACAGCTAAAATTCGATTGCCACTGGCAACAAGAAGTCGCATGGGCAAATTCACGTTTTGCCCTCCGTAGACGCTCTATAACTAGCCAGTAAGATAGGAAGGCTTGTTTTACCTCCCCTTCCTAAAAGAAGGATATAAGCGTAATTGAGGGAGTTCCGAGGTGTACCATAGAGTGTATAGCTGGCCTAAATGAGATTCCTTTGCAAAAAGAGACTGGAATACCTGCAGCTTCCAACACTCGTCTCAAGACGGCGCCATGGTGATATGATGCTGGCCTACAAGTATAATACTCAACCTAATGATATCCTCTTTACCCAACATTCAAGCCAGTAACATACAAGAGGCCACTCACATAGGCTGTCAAAACATCCGATTTGCACTCGAACGTGGAAACATGTCATCTCTGAGTATGTTGCTAACGACAGGAATAGTCCTCAAGATTAAACGGTGATTACAGCCAAAGCTGTGCTGTGCCCTTTAAGTGCAGACCTGACAAGGAATCGAGTCACAAGACATAAAAATTGAGTGGAACTGCCCATCTCATTTAACTACCCACTGTTGCTAATGTCATCATAAGAGTGTCTTCCTGGGAGGTTAATGCTGCTTGTAATACCCAACCATCTCGCATACTCTATCCGAAGTTGCTGTTGTGCGGCGGTGTCAGCTATAAACCACTGAATAATGTTCATTACAAGCCATACCTATTTTTTGATCACCGTTACTGAGCGGGATCAAATTACGTCTCTCCAGCAGACCTCTCTTACGGCGTGTCACTAAGCCCTAACACAGTGACAAAATTTCATCACCCTCAACGTGGAGAACAACAGAACCAGTATGGACCGTAATTTTGCTCTGAAATGCAATTTAAGCTAATTAAAGTAAGGTAGTGAGTTGTTTGACTTCCAATTAATACACCAGGACGGGGTGCCTCCAAACATTAAGAAAGTATACTTAAAGTATACCCAAAGTATCATTGATAGAATTCTATGGATTACTAACGTCACCTATAATATTTTAACCGGATATATAGATGTCTATTTTATTTCTATTGGGAAAGCTGCAAAAAAATAAGGCTGTGGCACGTGGGTTAACTTGCAAAAAAACTCAAAATGTATCTAATGTACTACTTGAATGAGAAAGGAGAGAGAGTATACACGTTAAAGGTACTTGAGCTCATGTAAAAAAATAATAAGTGTGCCAATAGGATCAGCAATGATATGTATACAATTTAAGGCTAGGCTATAGTCTGACCCCATTAGGGGTGTAGTAGTAGCCTATAAAATTGTCCAGAATAGATAGCCTACCATTATATTTAGAAACAATGCTGGTTAAAATTCTAATTTTTGCTAACTTGGAAAGGGGTTGGGTTAGGAAAATGAAACTTTCAGGGATGGGTCTACAGGCTAAAATATGTCATAGGCTAGGAAGGTATTCTGAAGTACCCACCTTCACTCCTTCTCCCTCTAGAGGGTCCTGACCTTGGATGACTTTTAAAAATCTGTGTGTTATAAAAGTGAAACCTTGAAAAATAGATTTTCTACTTAAATAAAGTACAACACAATTTTGGTACTAGGCCTAGTGCATTAGATGGTCACTTTTATATGCTATGCAAGGAATTCAATGACAGATGAAACCCGCCAGAGACTAGTTATTTTCAAAGAGACTGCTATTAAGAAATGGAATGCAGAGTAGTTTTCATTGTGCTTACAATAGGCTATTTAAACTGTTTTTTTTTGGGTTTAGGGGAGAGGGAAAATTTACCTAGGTTAGGTTACATATTTAATATATCATATGCTTTACCCCCCCCCTGATTTGCAAATATATAGCCCAAATTTGTTTCTAAACTATTATATATTCATCCTATTTTATAACATTAGCCTAGCATTAACCAAGCTTGACTTTTTAGAAGTGACCATCTAATGCACCAGTACCAAATTTTTTTCAGCTTCACAATTTTGCTCAATTGCAATTTATAGGCCTAAGGTTATAAAGATATGCAAACACATTTCCTAAATAAAAAAAAAGAACATTGATATAGCTTAGAATTCTACTCAAATGACAGGAATTGCATTTTCAGAACTAAAACCAGAGAAAAAGAAACTGATAACTGAAAATTAAGGTAAAAGGTTGTTTTGGTTTTAAGGTCTGCTACAGGTTTACTTGACAGGTTTTAAGTTAAAACCTGTCAAGTAGGGAAATTTCAGGACCCTCTAGAGGGAGAAGGAGTAGTTTCATTTTCCTAACCTAGTCCCTTTCCAAGATAGCTAAAGTAGAATTTTACCCAATCTTAAATAGGGAATCAGATTGTACTTGGACTAGGGTCTTGCTTTTTATAGCCTAGTTTTTAGTTTAGGAGATGCTATAGGTTGCACAAGAGGATATAAAGAAGACTTACACTGACTATGCAGCAATCAAAGGAAAGTTGAGTGGCATAGAGTAGGGGTCTTTGCTTTAAGGGGAGGTAGATCAACAGTAGATCAGATTCCAAGAAGAGCTTACAATGCTCTAGAAAAAGCACACATCCACCAAACTCATGCTAAAGCCTAAGATCAATCAATCAAGTAACCTTTTATTTTTAAGTAAATGAACAAACAAAACAATTAACATGATCATTTCAACTCAAAGCAATGCTTGTGCAAGTCACACCTAATATTGGTAAACAAAGTTATATCACACTATGAAATGAAAAGAGGAGAGCTGATAACATAAGAGAGGGATATAGAATTAGAAAGGAAAGAATTGAGAAGAGGTGGAACCAAAGAAAAAAAAGTGAGAGGATAAGATACAAAAGAAAAAATAAGACATTAACTCATGTTGTATCAAATACTGTGTAAGAGATGTATTGTTTTTGGAGTATGCCAAATGATTTTGTGGATTTAATGGATTCATGAATTGAGTTCCATATAGAAATACTCCTATAAACTGGAGAGTGTTGAGACCTTGTAAGCCTTCTTCTTGGTAGCACAAAATTTTACTGGTTGCAGCAGAGCTCTTCCTTGATGGATTGTGCTACAAAGTTTGAAGTACCTGGAAAGACTTTGAGGAATTCTATTCAATATTGTCAAGTGTGCTAAACACAGATTACTAATGTTCATTATCTCTGTTATATCTATTGTTCCAGTGTCTCTATATAGGTCTGTTGAGGAGTATAGCCTGGGAAGGCAATATGTGGCCTTGACTGCACAGTTTTGTGACCTCTTTAATGATTTTAGATGAGATTTAAATGTATTGCCCCAGACAGAACAGCAGTTGTTGAAGTAGGGGAAGACAAAAGTATTACAAAGTGTTTCCAACATGTCAGCACTTAAAAGCAGGCTAGCTCTATGTAACATTGATGTTTTCTGTGAGACTGTTGAAGACAGCTGGGATATGTGATGTTTGAATGAAAGAGAAAAATCTACAAATATGCCAAGGAACTTTGTGACTGTGGTCTGAGGAATGGGATTTCCATTGATTGACAGTGCAACAGCATGAGACAATGAGGAGTTTGAAGGAGCCGATGTAAGACTATGATGCAGCTTTTTGTAGTATTTACCTGCATTTTGTTAAAACACCAGTCAGATATTTTGTCAAGTTTTTTTTGGCCTTTTTTGCAGCAGACTCAGATGATTCAGCAGCAATGAAGAAATTTGAGTCAGCAAATAGTACTGGGTGTGCATTTGTAGTAAGACACGTTGTCAGGTCATTGATTTACAAAATAAACAAGAGTGGTCCAAGTATCAACCCCTGAAGTATGCCAGATTTTACCAGCAATTTTGCCAACACACTACCCTCCACAGTTACACACTGCTTACAATCAGTCAGGTACAATGAAAACCCCTCATGAGCAACACCATATATTCCAAATGAATGTAATTTTGCAAGGAGGATTGAATGGCATACCGTGTCGAAAGCTTTTAGTGAAATCCAAAAAAATCCCTAGTACCTTTTCTACAGCATCCTGGCTATTTAATATGTATTCAACTGAAGCAACTAAGGCATGCAAAGTTGAGTGATAACGCCAAAACCCGTATTGATGGGGAGAGAGTAGCTGCATGCCATCAAGGAATCCATATACTGTTATAAACCACTCACTTGAGGACTTTTGATATAACCAGTAAAATTGATATGAGTCAATAATTAGAGATAACTCTAGTCTCCTTTTTGTAGAGGGGAAGGACTTGGGCAGTTTTAAACACATTAGGATAAACTCTGGTTGCTAGTGAAAGGTTGACCAAGTGTGTAAGTGGAGCTAGAAGACCTGCAGAGGCCTTCTTCAAGACATCTTTGTATGTGGTGCTAGAAAAAGACCTGATATTGTTCTACTGTGGGTTTGTTTAGGAGATGGGCCAGAAGCATGTAGAGATGTCTGATTAACAAAAAATTGATTAAAAGCATCAGCATGAGATTTGCTTGCTACTGTCTCACAACACATATTTAGTATTTCTTTAGGTATTGACACCTTCTTCCTTTTTTGACATATTATTTCATTAGCAACCTCCCATACTTTTCTCAAGTTACTCTTACATTCATTTATTCTCTCTGCATAATACTGCCTTGTTGCATTACATACTAATCCGTTTAATGTATTTCTGTACTTTTTGTATGTCTCTCGTGCTTCAGGAGTTGTAGATTTACAAGCATTCAGGTACAGTCTATTTCTGTGTTTGGTAGACTGAACAACACCTTTTGTCATCCAAGGAGTTTTGGGAACACTTTTGATCCTACTTGTTTGTAGAGGAAAACACCATTCTGTTAACTGTTTAAGCTGGCTAGTGAGTGCATTTGCTGCCATGTTTGTTGAAGACGCTTGAGTTACAGCAGACCAATCATTTAATTTCAGGGTTTCAGTGAAGTAATCCATTTTTTTTGGGAAAATTTGTGACAGATGAAAACACAATTAGACACTGACATAGTGAACCAGCCTGCCCTTGTTGGGACCATTGTGATGACTGGGTAGTGATTGGAAACATCAGATGTTATAATATGCAAGGTAAAAGATGTGTGAGGATTAAAGGAAAGGAATGTACTGTCAATCAGTGTTGCAGTATTTCTAGCTGTACAATATCATGCAGGAAAGAATACAGTGGGGAGAAGACCAGATGATACAGTTGTATCAAGGAACAAACACAAGTTGGCGTCACCATCAGTTGTCAGCAGGTTGATGTTAAAGTCACCCATAAGGCAAGTATTTTTTCCTTGACCACATTCATTAATCTCCAACATAAGCTGCTGAACTTGTAAACAGAAAATGTCACTTGGAAATGGCGTGGCTTATTAAAAAGGCATACAAAATCTACTGGAGATGACTTTCCAAGGATTTCAATGACTATTGAGTAGACAGATCAATAACATTTGACCACACCATTAAAAATTGATTCCAAGTCATTGCAGTGCTTGTAAGAGATAGATTCATTTACAAATGATGTAATGCCCCCAGAGCACTTTGTTACATGCCATGGAAGATGTATGGCTTCAAAACCCAGCAAACAGTATGGTGACATGTCATCTTGAGAAGGCAGCCAAGTTTCAGTTAAACCAACTAAACTAAATGGATTTTTCTTTTCAGTAGTGAATGTAAGAATATCATCCCATTTATGTTTACTTCCTTGAAAATTATGGCAGAAAAGATTAAACTTATCATTAGTAGAAATTGCTGGAGGTATTTCATTAAGATATTCTTGGGGTGTTGCATATGAGCTGGACAAGGGATTCACCCTGTCTATGATGGGATCAGTAGCTGATTTGTTATTGTATCCTGGCAGATTCAGAAACGCAGTTTTCAGCAGGGAATGTTCAGTTAAGAATGAAAAATCATTCATTGTTGAGATCACCAATGTTTTTTATTTTCATCAATTAGACTAAATAATGATAGTGGAGGAAAACAATAATAACAGAAGTGTTCTGGTGCTGTAGTGTTCTGTGATGATGACTTGTACTGCTGAAAACAGGCAGCCCATATATGAAAAAATCCCTGTTCCTTTTCCTTTTTTTTCTTTTTTTTTTTAGAGTCTGAGAAATCCGACTGTCAATCACAACAAGAAGAGGCATAAGCAGGAAATAGAGCAGGAAAAGCATGAACAGGATAAGAAGTAGAAAGAGAAAAAGAAATGATATCATCAAGGTAGAAAAGCAACAATGTTACAAATTAATTACATCCATGGATATTATTATCAATACACTTTCTTAGTTTTGAATACCTTTGATTGAAGTATCAAGATATCTTTTCAAAATGATAATCTTGTCCTTATTTGACACTTTATGACACTGGGGACTTGTGGGTCCAGTTTAAACCATAACATTCCCATCAGTGTTCCAGACGTTTTTCAGTCCAAATTCAGTTTTTGCATATGCAAATAACTTGCATTTAGCTTTTGTTAGGCATTCAGTGACAGACATTCTAGACCCCTTGAGTTGCTTCCTATTTTTTAGAATCTGCAACTGAACTCTAAGGTTTGAAAGTGTCACTACAGTTGGTGTTGGCAGATTTGACACTTTTGTCCTATTCTTCAGGCAGAGACAATATCAGAGGCATCTAAAGGAATGCCCAGAAATTTCTGTGCACATAGTTTCATAAGTTTATTTTCTATGTTCTCCTTGATAACAGTGTTTGTGGTGACACCTTCTTTGAGGCCGAAAAATATCAGTTGGTTGCTTAGCAATGCTTGTGCAAGGGTCTCATTGTGATTGTCTATTGTCCCTTTAATTTCACTGACTGACGCTTTCACAGCCTTATTAGCTAGATCTATATCGGAAACAGACTTCTCAAGGGATTTTAAATGCCAGTTGAGTTCACAGAACTTGTATTTCACCATTGTCTCAAGATCAAGCAGCTGACTATTGTAAATCTCCGTTTGATGTTTTCAATGGTGGACTCACTTGGTTCTGTTCTCTGATTTACAGCACCCAGTTTGCTGACAGCTGTTTCAACTTCTTGGCTGATTTTTAAGTCCAAGTCCTTTTCAATTTTGTCAGTCCAAGTCCTTTTCAATTTTGTCAGTCCACTGTTTTGTTTTAACTTTCAGTTGCTTTATTTGGTTTGTCAGTATGATTAATTGTTGTTCTGTACTTTTGTTGCCAGAGAACTTTACTTCTGTATCAGAGTGCATTGTTCTACCACCTGCTCTTAGAATCTGCAACTTACTTTTATCCAAACCATACACTTTAGTTGCCATTCTTCTTCTTCTATTTAACAGCAGGCGGGCTTTTCAGTAACACTATTTAGCCCTTTTCCTTTTGCTTCACTCTGTGGGCTACAGAGCTACTGGCTTGATTGCCTCATATTTATTAGATATATTCAGATATCTTTCAGCAGATCTTTCGACTCTAGGAGTTCAACTATAAGATGATAGATGTCGATTTCTATACTCTGTGTGCAGGTATAGTTGGCTAGGCTCTTGGCTGATAGTGGGATTTTGTGGTGTTTGAAGTATTTTAACAGTTTAGAAAGCAAGGTATGTTGTGCAGACGTCAGCATATTACATTCAAATAGGCAATGGTCAATTGTTTCATTATTCATATTACAATGCCTGCAAAGAGGGGACAGGGGAATTGAACCACTTGAATTAGAAAGCTTATATGAGAATGCAAGGAAATTTAGTCCATTTGTTCCAGTACGAATTCTATGATAAATCTTAGAAAGATACTTATTGGGAAAGGGGGAAGGGATAGGATTAATCTTATTAAAATTAATATCTGATAGCCTCCATCGGTAAATATCTCTAATTGGGATTGGTCTCCCACTTGGCTGGTCAATATTTATAGCATTTTTTGCTATTTCAATAACCTGATGATTACCAATTATGCCAGAGTGGCTAGGAATGTACTGAAAGTAAGTTTTTATGCCACTTGAAGCAAGATTATCAATAATACTGAGACAATGATAAGTGTCAATGTCCAACTTATATTGAGGAGCTGAGGCCAGCAACTCAAGGCTTGATAAAGAGTCGGAATAAATGATAATATTATTCGAATTTTCAATCAAAGATTGGTTTTGCTTAAGGTGTTCTAATGCCATGATTATGGCATTTAACTCATCAGACATTATAGATAAATTATTAAATAATATCTCGACCATTGCAATTTTCAGGTGAGGAATGAAAACACCACTTTCAACCTTCTCATTCATTTTTGAACCATAAACAAATATTTGGAAGTGATTTTTATAGGTAATTGTATTAAGTTATGCAAATTTTTTCTGAACAAAAGCAATGGGGGTTAAATCTTTATTCCATTTTGAAAATTCAGTATTTATTATGGGAAATGACCAATTCCATGGAGGGGATTGGGGGAAAGTAGGTGCAATAGACTTTGCTGGTACTGGGAACTTCTTTTGAATATTGGCATACTCATCTGCAATACCTCTATACATGGCTGGATTTCTTAACCAATTATGTAATGTGTGTGAGCTATTTGATTCAATTTTTGTAAGATGTTTTGTCGAGAGAAAGCTACGTCTCTCCCTTATTGTTGTTAATCCACTCTCCATAAGCAGAAACTTGGTGCTTGTGGGTTTCCTAAGACCAAATATGAGACGTATTATATCATTTTGTGTTGTTTCAATTTTTTGCATCTGGGTCTTTGCACATGCACCATAGACAATGAGCCCATATTGAATATGGGGTCTTATATGTGATTTATAAAACTGGAGTAAGGTTTTCTCCTTACAACCCCAGGGTGTGGAAAGAAGTCATTTTAGTATATTTGTTTTTCTATAACATTTTTGTATTGTGTTTGAAATGTGGAGGTGGAAATTAAGTTTTTGGTCAAGCATGAGACCTAGGTAATTAATATTATTATCTTCTGGAATAGTTGTTTTATTTAGAGTTAGTTTTGCATTAACATGGTTTCGCTTCCTGTGAAATTGGATTATTTTTGACTTGGTGGGTGCAATGGGTAAATCTGAATGTTGAGAGAATTTTTCAAACTGGAAAAGTGACTTTTGCAGATTTGACTGTGCTATCTGAAAGGTGTTGCCAGATGACCATAGCACCAGATCATCAGCATATTGTAGATTCGTGTGGGGTAGGTTCATGTCCCAGAGATATAGGGCAAATAGGAGGCAACTGAGGACTGCTCCCTGAGGTAGGCCTTTGGATATTGTCTTTTGGGGTGAAGAGGCTGAACCAACACAAACAATGAAACTTCGCACTTCTATGAAGGATTTAATAAAGGATACTAGCTTGGGAGGTACTCCAAGGTTTGCAAGTTTATTTAAAAGGATTTGGTGGTTCACATTGTCATATGCTCCTTCAAAATCAAGGAAAGCTGCCACTAGGATATTATTTTTTGAGAAAGATTCATTTATTGCATTTGTTAGCAAAATGAAAGCATCTGTTGAGGAGTGGTATTTCCTGAATCCAGTTTGAGTGTGTGGGATCAGGTTATTTTTCTCAACAAACCAGAGGAGTCTGTGATAAATCATTTTCTCCATTATTTTCCCCATCACAGGTGTAATCATTATGGGCCTATAAGACTCAGGGTTATCTTTTGGTTTATTTTTCTTTAGGATTGGTAGGAGGGACGAACATTTCCATATATTGGTGAACCTAGAGGATGCCCAAGCGTGATTATAACAATTTAGCAGTTCTTGTTTGTATGAAGGTGTGAGATTCTTTATCCATGTAGGGTGTATATTGTCATAGCTGCTGCTAGTTTTGGACCTAATATGATGTATTGCATTATTCAATTCCTGGATTGAAAATGGATTAGTTATGTACTCGGATCCTGGGCGTGGTTGGTAACTAGGGTTCATAGGAATTGTGGACAGATTGCTTTGATTGTTTGATGTTAGCTTATTAACAAAAAGAGTTGCAAATAGGTTAGCCTTTTCAATATCGTTGTCATAATGGGTATTATTATGTATAAGCTCATACAGGAGTGGGTTGGGAGAAGTCTTTTTCCCACATATGTGGCTTATGACTTTATGTATAATTGGCTCATGCGTTTCTCTGGAGAGATTATTTGCAAAATTATTCCAGTATTTATATTTAGCATCTATTATAGTCCTTTTTAGATTAGATTCTGCTTGTAATTTTTTTAAATATGTAGTAGGTTTTTTTTTTTTTATGAATTCTGTCCTAGCTGCCTATTTTATCTTCCATTTATTTAGGCACTCATTTGTCCACCATGCTTTAGGAATTTTTTTAGGGAATGTTTTCTTAGGGGTTGTCCTGGGGATAGCATGATTAGCTGTATTTATTAGTAAAGATGTCAAGGCTTCAGCATGTGTGTCAACTGTTGTGTTAGAAATGCATGAACTTTGGGTGAAACTTGTAATTTCATCATTTAGCTTATTTTGGAAAATAGACCAATTTGCTTTAGTGTTGATATATTTGGAAGTATGAGAAGAAGTTTCAGCAGGTTCATTTAGGGAGCAAACTATAGCAAAGTGGTCTGTACACAGACTATCAATTTTATTTATGTAAATTTTGTTCAAAAAATTCAAAGACACAATTTGTAGGTCAATTGTGGAGAATTTGGCACTTTTGGGGTTAAAATATGTATTTAGGTTTGGAGGGGTAGCAACAGCTAATTCATTATTATTTGAAATCATATGCTCAATAAATTTACCAGCTTTATTTGCTGGTTTATTCCCCCACAAAAGGCTGTGGGCATTGAAATCACCACAAATAATGATGTTTTTTAACATATTAGAATTATTTATATAATTAAAGAAATCCTTGGCATCTGAAGTTTGGCCATTAGGGTTATAAAAGCTTATTATGTAGGTTTTTAAATTATTCAGCCAAACACTTATACCAATTACATCAACATCATTTTCAAAATCTGGAAAATTGATGCCACAAAATTTTATATTATTATTAACTAATAAAGCTACACCACCTCCTTTTTGTCTCTGAAGATCTATCCTTTCTCAGGATAGTGTATCCCAGAGACTTAATTTGTTGATTTTGGGTTAAATGAGTTTCCTGGAGGCAAGCAATATTAATGGAATTATTATTCATAAATGATATTAGTTCATTTAGCTTATTTTCTGTGAGTGATCTTACATTCCATTGGAGTATTGATAAATGTTGTGTTGTTGATTTATTCTTCATATGACTGTGTATCAATGTTCAGCTTTGTTAAAAGTAAAGCAAGATCTTTTTTTGCTTGAATGAGCATATCATCTGGGATGTATATTTTTGCCAATTCTGCAATAATTTTTGTTTTCTGTAGTTGATGTATGTTCATGGCCTGAACTGCATTACAGTTTAGAATGAATAAGCATATATTTGGGGATTGCATTTTTGGTAGTGCATCCTGTTTGTTGGTTAAGGGATTGATTCCAGGTAGTGTTTCTGGTTTGTTTCTTCTTGGGAGGGAGGGCCAGGCTGGCCTCATCTCACTGGAAAACAAGGCTTGCTGGCTTGGTGATTCCTTCTGATAGGGATTTGAGCTAGGGGGCTTAGAAGATGTTGTTTTATATGGGGTGCTTGATGCATTTGGGGCATTTGATTTGGGGGTTTTGGTTTGTTTCATTACAGGCTTTATTTGGTATTGTTGGGCAGCATTTGCTTCCATTGCTGCAAAGGGGTATGGGATGGCCTTCTCTGTTGATATTTGGAGTGTTAGAGCTCTTTTCTTGTATGCAGGGCATAATGATTTATTTGTAGATTCATGTGGACCTTTGCAATTGATGCATGTAGGCTGGGTGTTTTTGCAAGTTGTCAGCTCTTTAGGATGGAAAGATTTACAATTACTACACTCTTGGAGAATTTCATTACATTTGTTTGTTGTGTGTCCCAGTTTGAAACACTTCTGACACTGAATAGGCTTAGGTTTGTATTCCTTGTGTGGTTTGATTTGCCCAAATAGGAATAATTTTCTGGGATATCAATTTTATCCTTTACTGTGAATAAGAAGGATTTACTAGTTTTTAGGCCAGTAGAGTTAGGTTTTCCAAGTTGGGTAACATCCTCAACTGGGATTGTGTTTCCAGCCCTATCTGAGAGGCCTTCTTTTAACTCCTGAGTAGATATCTCTGGGGGAACATTGTAAACTACAATTTTTGTTGGTGATAGTTTTGGGTTCCAATTAGATGCAATAATTGGGATATTCAGAAGGGATTTAAGGTTAATTATTGTATCTGCTGATTTCTGATCTTCTACAGCTATAAGCAGAGATCCATCACGGTTAATGTTAAGAGAGAACATTGATTTTAGCAATTTAAAAATTGCAACTCTTATTGCAGTGATCATTTTTATTTCACAGGGGGTAGTGGGTGTAATTTTAAGGTAAATTCCTCAGTTTTTGGAGGAAGGATCTTGGGCAGGGAGAGGGAAAATGCTTTTAATTGGGGAGATTTTTTTCCTTTTTTTAGAGCTTCTAGAGAGGACCTCTTGAAACCCATTATCATCATTTATGGTTGCATTAGGACCTACAGTTATCATTGTCATATTCTCAGAATCGGAGCCATCATTAGAACTTTCAGATGATGTGCTTGACCAGCCAGGATGGGTATCTTTCACTATGGAATTTGATTTGGGATCTGGGGGGACGTTTTTTTTGGAGGACTTCTGAACATTGCCTATTGGAAAAAGCTTTAAACACAAATATAAAACTAAAATAAAAAGGGAAAATAGATGATATCAAACCGTCTGCACTATACTATGGGAAGGATAAACACCACAGTATAGCCCTGAGGATGACTTGAGCAGGATAGGTTTGGTACAACTACTGGTTAGAAGCGATAATAATCAAGAAAATATATTTCGATTTTCTTGTACGGTTGCTGTTGTTGATGTCGCCATTGTCTTTCCTTCAGCCACCTAACCAATTCTTCTTCCTTTGAATCTCTCTCAGCAACTCAATAGGCACAAAATAATAAAATAATCTTTAATTGCCCCTTTCAAAATTATTGGGCTAGACGGCCATCATTCTGGCATCTCTTGTTTTCCAAAAGGGCCTTGCAGTGCCTTGCTATTGTATGCTGATTCAGAACACTCCCATACATGACCCCTCAGATATGTAGAGAACAAAACCAAAAAAGCCAATACTGAAACAAGTACCATAAAATGGGGAATGATTATCACTATGAAAAGTTCAAAATAAAATTATTTTATTTTGAGCAAAGGCTCAAAATAAACCATGAAATCTCACTAAACAACTGTATTCAAACTTTGAGTCTAAGCTTGCAGATGATAGCAAGAGAAACCCCAAAAGGTTCTGGAACTGCGTATCCAGCAAAGATCATAGTAGATGTTCATTAAAGAAACTGAAGAAATCTGATGGTGCAGAAACTACTAACCTACAAGAAACTGCTGAATTGCTCAACAAGCAATTTGCATCAGTGTTTACCAATGAACTTGATGGTCCTCTCCCCAACAGTCCAGTGTACAGTGTACCAAACATTATGCCACCTTTCATGATTACTCTGGGGTCTGTCATGAAGAACTTGAAGTGCTAGACGTTAATAAGTCAGCAGGACTGGATAACATTCACCCAGGGCTTGCCAAAAAACGAAGTTCGCCACACCAGCCCACTGTTCCCACCAGCCCTCAAAAGTGACAGGAATCCAAATTATCAACAGCACCAAATAAACCATTCAGAAGACCTCCATGTTACGTTCCAGCTCCCTCCCATTTAAATTGCCAAATCAGTCCATCTCCTCAGTCCCGTTATTTACATCAAATGAACCCAAGAACTTACAACAAGTCTACAATAACAAATCAAGAAACTCTGGTTTGATACATTGCTGCTCCTCCTACACATTTCCCAGAATCCTTCTAGCAAATGTAAGGTCACTGGTAAATAAAATGGATGAACTTCAAATTAGTCTAGACAAAAACCAGATAGATATTGCTTGCCTTACCAAAACATGGTCTGCAACTGAAGACTTTTGTTCCATTCAAAATTATGTTTTCCATTTTAAGCCTAGATTAGACAAAGATGGTATCCCTATATCTCATGGTGGGGGAGTAGCTTTTTTTTTTCGGTATGACCTTCCTAATAGGATTCTTTAATTTTATGAAATAATGAAAAAAACCAAAACCGAAGTTCTATGGCTATGGACCAGACCCAAAAACCTCCCAAAAGAAGTATCTTGCATGATTTTTTGTATTATTTATTACCCTCCTCGTAGTGGATTTAAGAAGGAGCTGACGGCATATCTGCAACTTATATGCTGACAGAATTTTCTGCAAGTATTCTTATGCTGCAATTATATTATATGGTGATTTTAAGGAGCTAGACCAAAAGTGGCTTAGCTCTGCTCTTAGCCTTGATCAAGTGGTCAAGTCACCTACACGCGGTGATAAAACCCTAGACTTAATTTTTACCAACATTGAAGATTACTACTGTGTCCCTAAAGTGGCCCCTCCATTAGGGGCAAGTGACCATCTATGCATCTTTTGGACCCCCTTATCTTCCTTTCCCCCTAAGCAATTTATCAGTTACTCTTATAGACCCATTACTGACGAGAAGATTGCCCATTTCAAATTAAAACTTAGTTCCAAATCTTGGGCCAATATCCTATGTCTTACCAGTGGTAATGAAATGGCTTCTAAGTTTTCAGCGGAACTTTTCCAGTTATATTGTGACACCTTTCCAGTGAAAAATGTTACTCGCAAATCTAACTGCAAACCGTGGATACATAAAAAAATTTTGTACCTAATAAATGAATGAGATAAACTCTTTAAGAAAGGATTTTTCCAAGAATCACGAAAACTCAAGAGCGTCGTTGTTAGTGAAATCCGTAAAGCAAGGAAGGAGCATGGTGATCACGTACTCAATAAGTTATTGTATTTAGGCCCTAAGAAGTTCCACATAAGTTTTCAAGATCGGATGGGAAAGGTCTCTTCAAAGTTTTTCTTACTGGACATCAATGGTGACCCAGTGGATGCGTATATCGTTAATGACCATTTTACTTCAATTTGTAAAGTTCACCTACAACTCTAACATATGCCAACCAATAGTGCAGTGAGTGACATTCCTGTGTTTAAAATTCATTAGACTCAACTTAAACTCAAAAATCTTGACACAAATGTCAGTATATCCAGGTGATATCCCTACCAAATTGATTGTGGAATGTGCCCAGTATTTAAGTGTACCTCTTAACTGCTATTTTTAACCAATGTTTTGTAGATGTTATTTTTCCAGTGTGTTTTAAACAAGATATTATATCTCCTAAATAAAAAAATAACATCCCAACAGGTCCTTCTGACTTAAGACCAATATCTAAAACCTACATTTTCTCTAAAATCTTCGAAAACTTTATATACACCTTTCTTTTTGACGATATTCATGATAAAATCAACCCAAATCAGTTTGGCTTTAGGCCATAGCACCATGCATTTCTTAATTTATATACTTCACACTATTTTCAAACATCTTGAGTTGAATAGTTCCTATGTTGAGGCTGTTTTTGCTGATATTAGCAAAGCCTTTGACAATTTGGATCATCAGACAGTTATAGATAATGCAAGGGCTTTAGGTGCAAGAGATTTTGTTTTACGTATGTTAGCTAGCTTTTTGTCTGGCCGTGAGCAATGTGTAGTCCTTCCTAACGGGGATTCATCAGGCTTTTTCTTAATTCCCTTTGGAGCACCTCAAGGGACTAAATTAGGTCCTTTAGCATTTTTAATTGTTTTTAATAATGTTTAACCAAGTTTTGACAACTCTTTTAAATTTGCAGATGATTTGACATTACTGAACCTTCGTCAAACATCTAATACTTTGAATGTTACACTCGGTTCACTAATTAACAATTTAAAGAATGATCTTGACAATGTTAAACTCAACTTAAGCATACCCAAAAGCAGTTTCATGTTATTTTCTTTTTTAAAAAATATACTCCCTATCAATAATTACCTTTGCATACCAAATTTAAATACTGTTAAACTGCTTGGTGTGCAGTTGGACAACGACCTTAAATGAAATTCCCACATTTCCCACTTATTTAAGTCAGGTTGTTTTCTCCTTAAATCTTTCTCTCTTCTCAAATGTTTCTCCATATCAATCCAAAACCTGAAAATAATTTATTGTTCTTATATAAGACCCTGTCTGGACTATGCTTGCTCTGTCTGACACCCCGGGCTGACCAAAGACCAATGTTCTAAAATTGAAAGTATTCAAAAAACAACAATAAAAATTATTCTGGGCACAGAGTATACTACATACAATGAAGGTTGGCTAGACTTGAACTTATTACATTGGAATCATGATGTCACATCCTTACCATGAACTTTGGTCTCAAGTGCCTTAATTCTGATTATCATCGACGTTTTCTCCCTCCCTTTAAAGAAAATCCCCCAACCCTTCCTAATACAAGGCTCAATGCTCTTAGAGCTCCAAATACCTTACGGGATCTGCATCCCCAAATGTTGACCATGAGGTACAAAAACTCTTTTGTCCCCTATTTTGTTTCCTATTTTAATAATTGATATAACTTTTGTTTTATGTTTATCCCCTGACATCTGTTTTATTATTGATTCAATATTTTTTTGTTTATCACATAACATTTGTTTTGTTATGGTAATTCTGACGTGTTTACGCTAGCTTTTGTGCTATTTTAGCCAATAAATAATATTCTATTCTATAACAGCAATAAAGTATTCTCCAAACCATGTGATGTTGTCAGTGGAGTTCCTCAGGGTACCATCCTAGACCCCACCCACTTCCTCATTTACATAAATGATATGACAAAGGAAGTCACAAGTAACATCACACTTTAAATTGATGACTCCAAGCTTTTTGGACCAGCCATTCAACAAAGCCTGCAATCAGACCTCCAGAGAATCCAGAAATGGACCAGTGAATGGCTACTCTAGTTTAACATGAATAAATGCAGTGTCCTCCATTTTGACAACAACAATCCTCACCACCAGCATACCATTTATGACCAGATGTTGCAGTCTGATATTCAGCTACAAACCAGTCATGAAGAACAAGAATTGGGAGCACTTGTTGATGAGCTATTAAAGTTCCATGGGCATTGGCAACAAGGTGTGTCAAAAGCTAATTTGAGTCTAGGCTACTGAAACGCACTATCACCAGCCACTCCCACACTGTCTTCCTGAGACTTTACAAGGCTATTGTTAGGCTGTTCTTATACTTTGGAACATGTCTGACCTCCTGCTCCTACAAGCATGACACCAGAATAACTGAAGGAGTTCAAACACATGCCACCAAATGCATCATGGGTCTGCAAAATATGCCATACGATAAGAGACTAGAGCACCTAAAACTACCAACACTGGTCTTTAGACATTGCAGATGTGATATGATGCTGACCTACAAATATAATAGCCAACCAAAAAACACCCTCCTCAAAAACATACAGGTCAACACAACACTAGAGGACACTCACAAAAGCTAGCAAAGCAAAGAATGAAGACCAGAATGCGCCAAAACTTTTTTACTGAGCATATTTCCAACAACTGGAACAACCTCCATGGCAAAACTGTGACTGCACCCACTAGTGCCTCCTGATTGACGCAGATCAGAACAGATCCAGCATGGACCTTATTTCACTCCAAAGTGCAAATTAAGGTAACGTAATAAGGAAATGAAACAAAAGTTTTGTTTGTTTTAGGCTAGTAATATATAGGCTATCTGCAGAATATTATAGCTGGACCAGAAACAACCTTGCCTTAATTCTGTTTTGAAGATAAGAAATATGTTTAACTTAGACTAGCCCACATCCAAAGGTTATCTTCCCAGAGTATTTGGCTAATTTAAAAAAATCCTGATGAGAGTTTTTTGCTATATTCAAGAGATGGTAATACCCCCAGTGGTAAATTTTATTTTGTTCATATTATTGACTTAGCCTACAATGCCTTTTTTATGTTCTTTCCAAATATAATAATCACTTTTGCTGCAAATGCATTTTATCCCCACCCCTATATATACCTATTCATGGTGTATATTTGCACATTAGGGGGGGTAGGGGTAAAGTTTAAACTTGCCGCTCATTTGTATCAGGAAGGAATTTTACCCCCCCCCCCCGAATCTGCAAATATATACCCGGAATTGGTATATATAGAATGGGGGTAAAATTCATTTGTAGCAAATCTTCTTGCAGAGAAGAGCAATTTTTTGTTGAGGCTGCTGGACCAAAGAGTTTGGAATCGTCTGCATACAGTTCGAAGCCATTCTTGACTACCTCAGGAGCATCATTTACGTAGAGGTTAAACAGTGTTAATCCTTTTCCAAAAAATCATTGAATTATGAAAGAGCATAAAAATGCATCTAGTGATGTATTCACTTTCATCCTACAGAAATTAAGTGGTAAACATTTATAGCCTATCTATAATCAGCTGATCTAAAAAATTAGGAACTTACTGTAGCCTACAGGCTATTCTTACAAAGAGACATGTTAATCAAAATATTTGTCCAAGATTAAGCACAATCCAGGTACTGGGGAAAAGTAAATTTTTCATTGTTCATATTATTGACTTAGAAATAAAGTGAACATACCACTTGATGCCGTTTTTATGCTTATTCCAAATATACTAATCATCTTACCCTGCTATGATAACTCAATCCCCCCCCCCCCCAAAAAAAAAAAGAATAACAAATGCAAAAAAAATAATATTGGGTATCCTGCATTATATATTCTTCCTACATTTTGGAACATATTAGAATATATTTCTTAAAACTTTTTATTGATCTTACCTTCCCTTTGGCTTCTCAATTTTACATATGGGGTGAATTTACCAGGGGTAATTATGCTGGTTTTTTTTTCAATGAAAATACAAATAAAATAGTTATTTTGCAAGATCTACATGGCCAATTTCCTCCCACCTCCCTGTAAAAAATCAGGGAGCAATTACCCCCTAATTATATAAATGTATTTTGGGGTATTTCTACTATTTGCCCCTGGAGAAATGTTTCCAACACCTGGTTCTCTTTCTCACATGATTTAACTTAAGTACATCCATTGGATGAATATATCTGAATACATAATAATTTTCTGCATTTTAGTAATTTGGGGTTTTATTTCAAGGAATACAGTATTTCCCAGGTAAAACCTTTTCTTCCTTGATCTATTGCCGAAAAAAATGACCCGTCTCATATTCTGGCCAAAGGAACCCTTTTTTTTGGGGGGGGGGTGATTCACCTAGAGGCTGGCTAAAGGAACCCTCTCCATGAAATGTAATGTATTCAAAACAAGTGTTGAACATGTATTCACTTATATTCTAGGTGATACTAATGAAGGTGAGACTCAACCAGGGGGGGGGTTCAAAGCAAAATAAAAACGTTTTTAGGACCATTTTTATTCAGGTTTCTTTTAGGTTAAAGTTTCTTTCTTGTTTCCATGCACGCTACAAGGGAAGGGGACAAATTATTTCTAGGATCCTCTGTGTGCTTATGATTAAGGAAACGAATTATTTGAAAGGATAAACTTGCTCAACACCATCTTTGAGACTAGGCAATTAGTTTACTTGAGCTTGTTGAAATGGCAACTTGCTCTGTGCATGGTTAAATTATTCCCTTAAGTAAAATCAAAGAGAGATATCACTTTTACATAGTTTTGTTGTAAAAAAGTGTGCTTTTATTTCATTGTTTTACATCTTTGATTTGTAACCCAATCACATTAAGCCTTGAGTAGCCTACATGTCAGAAAGAGAAGCCAAAAAATGCTTTCCTTTAAAAACCTGTTTGACAGTCTAGTAAAGAGAACTTGAAAGCTCTTGAGTTGCAATGACTTTTTACTAATATTCCCTCTATTTCTGGAAACAAAATGTTTACAATTTTTGCTAATCATTTGATCTCCTTTTCTAGAATGTTGATCCAAATGGTCATCCTACAAAATCTGCACATCCAGGTAATTTGCTTTATTGATTCTACCTTTTACAATGCTAGAATATAAACTTTAAGCTGATTCTAAAACCCAGTATCACTTGGTGCTAGTGATTTGGTTTTATTCTTAACTTAAATTTTCAGAGAGAGTATGTGCAGTTTTTATTGCAATTTTAAAGATACTAGCCTCATCTTACTTATCAGTTTTATAAATTATTAACAAGCATTTGATTTAACCAATATAAGAGCTTTAACAAAGCTTTATCCTTGTATGGTATACATTAAAGTGATTAGTGCTATGTATGAGAACACCACTGCTGTGGTTAAAGTAGGAAATGTCTAATTTAGTGAATGGTTTTGTGTTGCATCAGGAGTTAAGCAGAACAATATTCTATCCCCATTTTTATAGATCATTTGGTGGATTTTGTCCTGAGGAACATAGCAGAGGCTATGAGAGAGCATGGAATCAGATGGAAGGTAAAGCTATCCTAGACTTAGATTATGCTGATGATTGAGTGTTCTAGATGAAAGTTTTACCATAATGAATCATTTTTTGAATTTTCGAGAGTTGAGAGTGCAATAAGATGTTTGAAAATTAGTTTTAAGGAGACTAAGACCCTTAGACTAGGAATAAATGAAGGCATTGAGGTGATATTGGGTAACAAGAAAATTTATCATAAGAAGATAAGACTGCAAACCAAGATTAAAATATTGGAAGCTACACTGATGACAGTGGCAAAATATGGCTTTGAACCGTGGGCGCTTCAGAAGACGGAGGATTTGTTTGATGTTTTCCAGAGGAATTCTTTATGGATTATTTTGGGTATCAGTTTGACTGACCGTTTTTCAAACAGTAAGCTGTCCAAAAAATGTTGTTCCATCCCACTTCCTGGGGCTATAATGAGAGAAAGATTGATATGGCTAGGAAACGTTTAGCAGGTGAAGGATGACAGGCAATCCTATTTTGTTCATCCATCTGGGATCAAACAAAAAGCAGTTTGTCCACAAATGGAATGGAAATAGGTAGTAAAACAGAAAAAAAGCAAATTGGAACTTCTTGGGAGTGTATAGTGAGGGAAGCTTTGAATAGATTGGGATGAAGGAGGAGTGTGCGCAGGTGTGTTCTAGGGTGGTTTGGTGTTAGTAGTAGTAGTTTGGAACTATCTTAGCAAAGATCAATCACAAGACCATAAACAGACCTTGTACAAGAATATTTATTGGATGAGTTATTGGTAAGAGAGTTGAAAAGACTAGTTGGAAGTGTGACCATTCTAGGAACTAGGTTAGTTCCTTTATGTGTGTGTGTGTGTGTGGGGGGGGGGAGTTTGTCATCTTTTGGCGGAAGTGCGATTGACCGATAGTTGTAGATGTTTGGTGCACCAACATTTACATGGTCTACTATGCCTTTTCTTCTCAATATGAAATGAGTATGAGCTTTACTTCACATTCTGAACTATTCTAATTGCAAAACGTCAAAATATTTCGAGATAAGTCTGATCTTTGTATCATACATGATTATGATTACAATCATGACCAGTCTGAGTGAGGATTGCCCCAGTCATGGGATTTTCCGGATAGATGATGCAAATTCATGAAATTGGTTTTCTAGTCTTTTGGAATATGTAAACGTTCTTTTGATTTTTTTTTTTATAATAATTTAATAGTCTTAATCCTAGGGTCAGTTTACAAATAAGCAATTGAATTAGGGCCTGTGCATAACCAATTTCACAGAGAAAATGAGTAAAAGGCGACTTCTGTCAATCGCTGTGCCTAAAACTTATCTAACTTGAAGGATACATAATCTATTTAGAAATTCGATGCCTCCAAACTTTGCAACCACGTTTTCTCCAAACTTTGCAAATCTTTTGCAACCACATTTTGTTAAACTTGGATGATATTTTGTGATAGAAACTTGTATATTTTTGTGTACAACCTTCATTTCCTCGAAACTAAAGGTACAATGTAAAATGATACCATTTCTAAAATCTAAATCTTGTTTTGAAGTATTTTTTCTTGCTTCAAATAACTACCATTTTCGTTGTGATGGAGGGTTTTCCTGCAGGATATGATAAAGCAGACCTCATGGGGCTCCAAACTACAAGCACACAGTTAAAATGATACTATTTTTCCAATCTAGAATTTTTTGAAGTTTTTCTATTGTCATACCAAGTTTTGTGCTTTTCTGATCTAAGGAAATTGGGAGACATGCGAAAGAAAGTTATATCTTGTTTGTAAACAAAAATTAGGTTGGATAGATGCAGGTTCTTTTGTATGCCTGCAGCATAATATGATGAAACTAAACCTCATCGACCTCCGAAATATAAGCACAAAGTACAGATGATACCATTTTTCCAATCTACAATTTTTCTGAAGCATTTTATATATATATATATATATATATATGTATATATATATATATATATATATATATATATATATATATATATATATATATATATAAAAAAAAACAGATGTAGTACTTTTCTGCACTAAGGACTTTGAGAGACAAATAAAGGAAAGTTATGTCTAGTTTGTATAAAAACTTGAAATCGGACGTAGATGCGGGCTGTTTCGTATTTTTGAAATATAAAATTCTGTTACAAAAAATCCCTGTTTAGAATACAAGATAAATATGTCTAAAGAATCTGCCTATGATATAAGCTACATATTTTTTGAACTTTTAGATCTTCAACGTTAAGTTTGTTGATCTGTAGGATCATTTTTTACTGTGATTCATTCATAAACAAACTAGCAATGTCGGTTGAAATGCTGTAAAAACATCAACTTTAAAGCTTCTTTAGAGCGTATTAATGTAATTCTAGCGGTCAAAATAAGTCATCTGTAGATCAGTTATTCGCTAACAAAACGTATTAAATAGAGAAGGGAAGAAAAGGTTTTTGGCAGAAAATTGATTTTGCCCAGGTAGAATGGTGAAAATTTTTCCCTGTGGACATGTGGAAATTTACGCAACCATATATATCGTGAAAAAAATAAAAAATAAAGTGGGAAACTAAGTTCTTATTGAAAAAGGTCTTCATGTGCCAAATTAAAAAGAAAAAGGAAGCCAGGGTGAAAAAAACTAAAAACATATGGCACCAAACAGAGCTTGAGAGGGTGCTGTCCTTTTAAAGTGTAGCTGTCTTTGAGATTCAACACATTCTTAATATTTGAATTTTTACGGAAGAAAAACGTTGCCAAATGTAACTAAATAGTTTTGTATATTTACGATCCAACATGGTAATAATGACGAAAATGAGACACTTCCCAAAATACTTCGTAAATCTAAAATAGTCGGAAGAAAAATTTTTGGGAAATCACAGTTTTAAGGTACGAATAGACTGAAGATGTGTACAAGGGCCTGAAAATGTTTGTATTTTGATGTCCTTGGTGCTTAATACATATGACACTAAACCGCAAACTCTACTTTTTTTGCGTATGTTTAGATTGTCGTTTAAATCGAACGCTGTTTGCTTTTACTTTAGTTTTAAGCAATCTTTTTAATGTACAGTATTGCAGTTTTTTCACGACTTTTTCCCGTGTTGATTGTGAAGCAAAAACGCGAAAATTATCAACAGCATGCTTATGGGAGTTTCTTGAAATTATGGCCGTACTGGCACTTCTTCAATGTTCAGCTCAGGTAGGTTGCAACAACGTATAATCATCAAAGGTAATACATGACAACCTTGGGTGAATTCCAGAAGCCACTTATTACTAATTACAGTTGATTTTTATTATTACTTGCGTTCCTATATACAGGACAGTAACAGGTTCGTTCTATCCCTTGTAGCATAAATACAGAAAGAACCAAAATGTTAGCCTTGTTCACTTAATATCATAGGGGGTTAATTTGCAGATATGAATCTATTTAGGGTGAATGTAATAACAAATAATTTTTAATGATATTTGTCTTTTCGAACGCACTCCTTACCTTTTGAGTCTTTTATAACTGAACTTCGTATTCAAATGGTTTCTTTAAGATAACAAAAAGCTGCGTTCACACGCTAACCTCTATGCTTTGACTCGTGTCTGACTAGACATTTGTGTCCTGGCAGCTCCCGTTCATACAGAAAATGCAGAGCTCGGTTGCATAAGTTATAAGCAAGCATCAAGCTCTAGAACTTGTCTTAAGATTTGAAATTTTGCCCAACAAGAAGTTATTTTTGTCATTATGTTAATCATTTATGCTTAAAAGTGGTGTTCCATATATATCTTACTATTCCTTCAAGCTCCTGCCTCCAGCACTTCCCTACTTGCAAGGGTTGAAAAATTCTCTGGACAAGTTTAGTTGCATGATGTAACCTCGACTCCGTCAAACTTGACTTATCCAATATTTGGGGACAAATTTAGAGAAACCACATTTCCATGTGACGTTATGAAGAAGATTCTCTTAAACTCGGCTCAGTTTTTCTTTCTCTTTGCCATTCTTTTTCTTCTTCTTTCTTCTTCTTTTTCTTCTTCTATATTCCAATATATTTTAAGCATCTTCTCTTAAAGCATTGAATTACATCCTATTCCTAGAAAAATTTTATGATGCCTAAGCAAATGTCTGATCTGACTTTCATGTTCAGGAATGTAAGTCTACTTTGAACCTGCATATGATTTACTGTTTTACAAGATTTTTTTTTCTTTGTTTTTGTAGTTGTAGTCTTGACGTACTTTTTCTTTTTCAGCCCGATTCTCCCCTGAGGATAAGTACTCTGAACAGAGAATTAGAATCAAGCGACGATTTGGTCTTCTTCTAACACAACAAGCAAAAGTAGTATACTAGACTATTTTTGTATGTTTTATTTTTTTTACAACAATGTCTTTGAAATACTAAAATTGTATAAGCACCCATGTTGAAAAAGGACACAGGAATGATATGGTGCATAAGAATGATTTGGCGTCAGAAAACCACAAAAAAAGCACTGGGATTATAGAATATACAAACTTAACACAGCAAATCACAAACATTTTTACCAAGATATGAATAGATGGCGTAGCCATTGGGAGAGCAGTTCAGACACACTTTAAATATGAAAATTTCTGTAAAATTATGCGGTCTTTCGCAACATAATGGTTCCAGAAAAATATGTTCCATAAATATGCAATTCTTCCTTTCCTAAAGTGGGCTGCATACTTTCCGAAATGTTATGTTGGCTTTGCCATTTACGAGGGCTAGGGCAACGTATCGTTTACATTCCGTTTAATTTTGGTGCTGAATTTGTCTGTTGAAAAGACGATGCGTTGCCCTATGCGTAAGCTCAACATATTGCTCAACGATATAAAGGGTTCATCCTCCATATCAAGAGGGTGCACATACGTAGGCACACACACTGTGGAGAAGGTGGATTTGTAATTGAAAGTGACTGTCTTCACGTTCATAAAAAGAGATTCGTGAATATAAAGGTATGTGAACTCAAGAACTGAATGTCAGAGCTTGACTGAATTTAACATCATACATACAGTTTTGATTATTTTGTATTTTTGGTAATAAGCTGGGTGGAGTTCGACGGAGCTTAACCAGTATCATATAGCGGATGAGAACTGTTGATGGATTCAATTATTCAAACCGGCTTTGGAGGCCGAGATCCGTGTAGTTCCATCTAGTGGTTAGAAGGAGTAATAATTACAAAGGAAAACAGCACTATCACATCTATAGATTCATGAAATCTATAAAAAGTGTACAAAAAAACAAAAATAGTTGTAAGTTAGCTTAATATCGAAAGCTGGTAAAAAAAAGGCAAATAAGGGTTATACCGAAAATTAATTTGGAAGATATAGAAAGAGGAAAATGTGATAATAAATCCGATAAGAATATACTACTCATGAATTTCTTTCAAGAAAAAATAGAAATATAAAAGCGAATATCTGAGGTGTTAGCTCTTCCAACTAATATCTCTCCTAATAACAGCTTTGACACTGAATGGGCAAACTTCCAGACTTACTTTGACAACCAACATTTTCTTTTTGTTTCAAATTACACTGGTCAACAATTACTTCGATGAATGTAAAACTAATACTTCTGCTTAAACATTGCTATCATTTGTCCATTGTCCTCAATTTTTGCGTAATGGTTTTTAAGTTGTTTTTTTTTTAATCCCGAAATTTAAGTGATTTGAACTTTAAAAAACAAGTGAATTGATTGTTTAGGAAAGCTTATAAAGTTATTGCGCAAAATCTGGGTATTGAGAAAACATTTGAAATCAGCACATGAAAAACATAATTTTAAATATTGCTAGCTGATGATGCCGCTAAAAATTGACTAAATAGCTATCGTTGGCAAGGAAAGTAAAAAACAAACATAACAGAGTTGATATGATATGGCGTTTTTAAACAAAAGCTTTAAAACCGACAGCTTCAAAAGTAAACCGCTTAATTCCCGAAAAAAAGAATGAAAATTAAAACAATTCTGAAAATAAGACACATACTATACATTTAAATTGCACTCTAACACACAGCAAAATTGCACACTTGTACACTGCAAAACTGCATACTTAAAAACAAACTGTTTCAGAATATCATCTCTTAATTAAACGGACCCGATATTATTTTTTATGTTTATTCAGTCCTAGAGATAAGTCCTACCATAGTAAGAAAAGCATATTGCTCCAAGCACAGTTTTCTATTGCATTATCCAATGACGTTATTAACCAGCGAGCTGTTTATGGGAAACTAATGGAAAAATCAAGTTGCAAGACCTAGTCGAGTCATCTTCGTAGCCAAAATCGAGTGCAAAGTAAACACCACAGGCTTTGGACATGTGTGAAAATCAAGTTCCTATAAGAAAAAGGGTCCAAGTCTAAATGCGTGGTCACAAAGATATATTGCTTGCAAAAAAAAACTGGAAATATTTCCAGGGCGATGGGGGAGAATGAAAACATTTCCCAGGAAAGCGTTATTTTTTTCTGAACAGTACAGCTGTTTTCACTTTCTGGTCTCCCATAGGGGAGGGGACTGAAAATAAAGGCGTTTTGTGGTGTCTGAAACAATTTCCTTGACAATTCACTACATAACGGACATATTAAGTCTCAAATAAAGCCATATCATAACATATTATGGCATGTCAGTAAAAAAAATTTTTTTAATCTATCACATTAAAGTTGAAAAGCCAGAATTCCGAAGTCCAATCTATTAAAACGGACTTGCATAATAATCTAATGGGGGATTTAATTTGGTTATTATGCTCTACTGTTATACATGATAGTCAAACGTGTGATTGCGACATATAGAAAAATCCACGTACAAGGAACACAAGTGGCCACAGGAGTAAGGGATAATTTTAACTAAGCAAGCATAATCTTGTCAGTTACATTGTAAAATACATAAAATTTCTTTTGAACAAAGTTGATTAAATTAAGAAGTTGTTTTTAGATAAGGTCTAGATGACATTAGGGGAACAAAGAAGAGAGATGGATTAGAAACATTTTTTTGACTAAAGAGACTGTGTTCTTTGTAACCGTGGCTAGAGATTCCCTTACTCCTGCAGCAACTTCTGCAATCGGACAACCAGCCGGCTGGAAAAAGATTGCACGAACACATTTGCACAAATTTATCCGTTGAAATATCCTTAAAATCCCAAAGTAAACCGAAATGTTAAAATTACAAGCCTGAGAAAATTTGCCTGATTTTCGAAAAGGAGGGGAAACATCCCCTAAAAGTAAAAACTATCAAGTAATCTCAATGAACTCACACTATCAGATTCAGCGTACCAGAAAATCCTGCTGTAGAAGTTTCAAGCTGCTATATAGAAAAATGTTAAATTCTGCTATTTTTGCCAGAAGAAAAATCACGGATTGCGTGTTTATTTTGTTTTGTTTTTCTATGGGGTCATCGTATTGAAGTATTGGTCCTAGAAGATCGAGAGAGGGTTCATTCAAGTGAATATTAAAAGTTTGTAAGTGATGAAATTTGCCCATTGTTTACACATAGCATTTGTTAATTGGGAAGTATACAGAAATTTTTTCTGGGGGGGGGGGGTGCTATTTTGTACTTGGGGTGGGTTTAAATAGGGAGAATTTTCCTTGGAAAGGAAAATTTTTGCGGGGTGAATTTTTCAGGGGTAGTCTTACTCTCGAGAGATTTGACTGGATTCATTTACGAAATTCTTGTTAATTGTCTTACATAATCTTCGCCAACTCAATTTTGCACGTGGAGATGTTCTGGGGGAATTCCGGGGCTGTTTTCCACGTATTTTGATTTCTAGGGAAAAAATGCCACGGAAGGGAGCATTCCCAGAGAGATCGAGAAACCGATTAGAAATTAGAGTCTTCTTCAATTGTAAGTATGCTAATTAGAATTTTTCAGGCTGAACCGTCCGCAAGAAATTTTACAAATGGGTGGGGGGGGATTTTCAGCGAAGATGGAACTTTCCGGAGGGAATTTGCACTTTACGTGGGATGAAATTTCCACGGAGCAGTTTCTCCTGGAGGTGGAGGGATATTTCATGAAGGGTGAACCAGATTTACCGGTGTTATTTGAAAAACAATCAGAAATTAAATGAAAAGTTTGTAAACTCAAAGTAACGAGCAACATTAAAACTCAAAACGAACAGAAATTATTCCGTATATGAAGGGTTGCCCCCTCCTCAACGCCTCGCTTTACGCTACCTTGCTCATTAAGCTAAAGTTTGTCTGTTTGTCCCAGTTTTTTAAGAACAGCAACTGAAACACAGGGGCCGCTTAATTAGAATAGGAATTTTTTTTAAAGTGTTGAAAACTTTACAGTTCGTCGTAACGAACTGTAAGTAAAGAGCGACGCGGCTCAATAGTAATCTGTATAAGTTTTATTAGGTTTAGTGTTACCCATCAAAGGCTACGAGCCTGAGGAAATTTGACTGATTTTCGAAAAAGCGGAAACATCGCTTAAAAGTCAACGAATCGTAATGAAAACCATATTATCAGATTCAGCGTATCAGAGAACTTTTCGTTTCCTATCTGCTAAAATGTGGAATTTTGTATTTGTGGCCAGAAGAAGGACCACGGATTCGTGTTTATTTATTTATTATTTTTTTTTTTTTCGTCTTCTCTGAGAAATGTGACTATCTCAATTTCTTAAGAACGGTTCCTGAAACACAAGGGCTGTTTAATTAGATAGGAAGCTTTTTAAGAGTGCTAAAAGCTAAGCGTAATCGGGTGATCGTGTCGAACTAATGGTCCTAGAGATGCAGGAGAGGGCTCATTCGAACATAAATTAAATGCTTCCAGAGTAGATTTTACACGGGAGGAAACTTTGCAAAAATCAATATGCAAATTTAGTTTTAATTGTTCATATACGGTGAGCGAAATTCGAACCTGCATTAGTTGAAGAACTTTCAGAAATTAAATTAAAAAAAAAAACAAGTTTTTTTAACTTTCTTTTTTTAACTGAAAGTAAGGAGCGACATTAAAAGTTAAAACGAACAGAAATTATTCCGTATATGAAAGGGGCTGTCCCCTCCTCAACGCCCCGCTCTTTATGCTAGAGTTTGACTCTTTGTCGCATCTCTAATTTTTAAATTAATAAAAAAAATTGTGGTAGCCTAAGTAGTATCCATTGACCTGTATAAAGCGTTAAAAATCAGAGAAGAATCTTTGATGCTTATAATGCTAAAAACAGTTAAAGAGAAGAATTTTCTTTTATAGATAAATGATCCTGATATACACAATAGCTACCCCATGAAAAAAAAATACGATAATAAAATATATACAAGAATTGAATACAATGTTGTTATACCTCTGTAGCATCACATAAGCTATTGGCAGCAAAATAATCAAACGAATTAAAAAAGAAATTAATTATTTTGTAGAGAAATAATTTTCTAATTCAATTCAAAGTCTGCTTACTTGTATTCTCAAGATCTTCCTATTTGTTTTTTTAGGATAAGCCAGTTCGGTTTCCGATGTTTTATTCTTTTGATTTCCAGTTTTATTTATTATTTTCATTGGTTTCCAGATTTAACATTTTGATTCTCTGATTATTTATCAACGCAACTTTTTATTCATGGGGGTTTTACTTTTATATCTGTTTCTTTCTCTTTCTCAGTTTTTTCTCCTTTTTGAAACATTTTCTACTGGACAGCTTAGCGGAAGTCTTTGTCAAAGCATCTGAATTTTCTCTATCTTGCTCACTGGCTTAAAATTCTCCTCGTTTTTTTTTTTTTAAGATAAAGGATATGTCAAAAAATTTAGTAAAATTATGGAACTGAATATTTAGTAATAAAAGAAGACCTCCATATGCAGCAAAGTATAAACATATACTGAACAAGTACTGACAAAACTCTACAAAAGTGACTCCGCGTACCTCAGCGCCTCTAGAGGGTAAATGTTGTACTACTTAATCGCTCCGAGCTAATAAATTAAATTTAATACAGCGTTTACGGAACAGGCATGATCACCTACGGAACTTGTGATTTACTCGCTAGGTTTGCATAGGTATGGAATCGTCTCCGGAGACGCGGACAAAGGGTCACTTTTTTTGTGTGGAGAGGATAGGTTTTGTCAGTACTTGTTCAGTATGTGTTTATACTTTGATATGCAGTTAATCGGTTTTTGGTAGTACTGGGCGCCAAATTAAAAAGGAAATGTGAGTGAAGAAACAGCCGAGAATAAGCTAAATGCAGAGCACCCAACAACTTAAGAAGGTATAACTTTCCTTTGAACGTGAGGTTGTCTGGAAATCAACAGTTTGTTAGTTTTTGAGTTTATAAGGACGTTAGGCATTCCCAATTTTAAATAATTACTTTTATTATTTTTTTCGCGGTTAAAAAGAATAAACGAAAATTCTTTTTCTGAAAGTTAAATTAAAAAAAAAATCTAATAATTGGAACTTGGGATAAGATGAGGAAGCTATTGACTAGAAAATTTAAAAGAAAATTAAATACTTAATACTATTAATCTAGAGGGCAAATGATATTATTAATCTGGGTAAAGCATAGCATATATTAAATACGTAAAATTGTAAATCGTTAAATATTGTAAATCGCATCTGAATTTTCTCTATCTTGCTCACTGGCTGAAAATTCAACTCGTTTTTTTTTCAAAAGATAAAAGAACCACTTTTGCCAAAAGGGCACAATAGGCATGTTTGTGCAGATTGTTTTTTACCTAGCCTATATTCTGTAACCTACCCACAACTGTTTATATCTAACTTGCGATAGCTTAAAAATAAAGACTGGCAGAAACAAAGACTTAAAAACCGAAGACTGGCTATAGTAGTATAGCCTATAGCATATAGCCTATATAGCCTATAGCAATAAATATTATAGTAAACCGAAGACTGGCAGGATCAATACAAGATACTAGGGTATATAGGAGTGTTGTTATTGATGTTAAAAGTGAACACCATCAGTATCTAGGGTTAATTTAAAGCTGAAATTTAGGAAGGGTAACTATCTTCTGGGAAGCTATGACATTCATTGACGTCAGGATGAGAATTTGTCAGAAACTTCCCAGGAACGGTTGATCCTAAACTAGAGAGTTAAAATTTGACAATGTAGAAGATAGATGGAATAGTTTTAGGGAAATAGTTTGTGAAGTCGCTCATGGTGTCTGCGGGAAGAAAGTTAGGAACGTAGTTAGGAATATAAGTGAAAATGCTATACGTTTAATAGAGAGGAGGGGAAGCTTCTACAAGAATTTTCATAAAAAAGGATAGAAGTGGAGGCCATATATAAAATTGCCGAAGATCTGGAAAATGCAGCCAGACGGCATAATACTTGGTAAAATACTGTACTGGCATGTTCATAAATTGAGAGGGAATAGTCAATCTGGACTTCCCCAATTAAAGATAGGAACGGGGTCACAATTAGTGACTAGGAAAGAGTTAAAGAGAAAGGCAGATTCTAGGAATATGATAAACTGTGATAAAGTTACAGGAAAAGATGTAGAGGAGAATGAAAAAGTTTGCGATACTTTGGATGTGAGATTTTGCTAGATGTTCCAGAGAAATTTCCAACGGATTGTTCTGAGTAGGCCTACCAGACTGACAGACCGTATCTCAAACAGTAGGCTATACGAATGGTTCAATCCCGCTTTTTAGGGCTATAATGAGAAAGGATGAAATGGCTAGGGCAAGTTCTGCGGATGAAGGATGACAGATTGCCAAAGATTGTCCTTTTCGGCCCAACGTCTAGAACCAAAAGAAAGGAGGATGTCGTGAGGAAAGATTTAAGGGAAATGGGAACGTCCCGTGAGGGTGTAAATAGGAAGGCGTTGAATAGATTGGGATAGAGGAGAACCGTGCGTGGCTGTGTTGGCCTGAGGTGGCTTGGTACTGCAGTGAGTTGTTAGTAGTAGTAGTTTATTAAATACTTTGCGGAAAATCACTGGGGAACCGGTCAACCATACTTACTGGCATTCTGAAACGTAGGAGATGGAAGTACTTTAGTCACATCCTTTGTATGCAGAGGATCGACTCCCAGACAGTGTACGAGTGCCCTAGCGAAGGCGCAAAAGAAGTCAACCAACGAAACAATGAAAGTCTGACTGGGGCCGGAAAAGTATAGAGCTGTCTCTTCAACAGCAGTGGGGGGACGTCGAGGCTGCAGCTCAGCTCCTAGATATCTGGCGAGGTTTCTTAGACGCTCTTTGCGCCATTCCTGGTTCAGGAGGGTTAGAGGTAATTTAGTTAGCTCAGAAAGTTATTGTTAAGATTAGATCCAAGAACAACCATAAAAGCCAGATATTTGTATTATAGAAGTTGAAACCAAAGATAGCTTCCTTTACTGGTACTACAAAACCACTCATTTAATTTTGGGTGGCGCCTTTACGTGATTGGACATTACCAAAGAAAAAAAAATTAAACCAATCCAAAAGCGAAAGAACTGCCCGTAGGTGAGCCCGGTCTGGGTTAATAAGGCCAAATGTTGGACAAGATATATAGCGTAGAAAAAGGTCTTACACATTACTGTTTTGCATTTAATGAAAATATAAGTATCGTAAGATGAAAAAAAAAAAAAAAAATTGTCTGTATGACTTACTTTCTCCCCATCTGGGCCATAAAAAACAAATTTCATCAACCGCAAACCATCATCAGAAGTAATTCGTAACTTTTCGAAAGAATACTGCCACATTACTCGGGGAGGACTGCACTGCGTAGATGGTGCATCATCAGCTGCCAAACATACCCCCTTATCAAGATGAATGGATAGGTGGCAATGCTGTCCTCGCCACGTACATTCTAAAAAGATAAAAGTAACAGAAAGGAAAACGATGATTGCGTTAGGAGTATATCTTTATTAACAGAAGAGTAAGAAGCATAGAACTTATAAGAATGAAAATATCGTTTAAAAATTGTAAATAAAAGTTTAGCACCATTTAACTTCTTAAAATAAAAAATTCATTCATTTATTCAGAATGGGTAAAAATTTCAGGATAAATTTATTGTACGGTTTGTCTCTAGATCTTTGATTCTTTGCAATCAAATATGCAGCAAAATTCATGTTCGATTTGTTTTGAACAACGTCGTTATGCACATACAATAACTATGTATCAATTTATAGCATCAAAGCAGTTGGTACAATGCTGGTATTTTTTGTTTGAAGTACCAAGGACATTAAAAATACAATCTGATTGAATTGAATTGGTTACATTGTAAATTTACAAATTAGTTTTGCTTATTTATTGTATCTTGTTGCAGCACAATGGATTGATGCTCAGCTTGGCAACACGGGGCCAAGGGTTCGTTCCCCGCCGGAACAAGGTCAGGCGACAAGCTTGCTACTTGTCCCTGTAAAAAGGCCCAGGAGCTGAAACGTTGAATCGACGCCTTATGTGCCAGCAATGTCTATGAAGGGTGTTTATCCTCTTATTTATTTTAGTACTTCAATGTGGCACTGCCCTAAAATCTTTGTAATTTTGAAACAGCCAAAAGAAGAATCTTTGAAAACCGCGGTTTTTGGGTATGAATAAGATGGGGCCAGGGAGCAAAAAATTCTTCTATTTTGGTGTCCTTGGTACGTTAATAAACGAAAAAATTTCCTGATCTAGCCCAAAAGAATTAGGGTTTTTCAAATAAAGGGTCGCCCTTTATTTTCTCATAATGATGGTATTGAATATGCAAGGCAAAGTAAGTAGGAGGAATTTTCTAGTTTTGTAGAGGGTACTGGAAAGCTCCATTACTATTTTTTTTCTTGACATTTATCAAGGATTAGAAATTTTAAACGCTGTTAATTTCTAAAGGATTTTTCTAAATTAGAAATTTTCACAAAATTTTGTTCTACTCTTTAGGTAAATATTTGCTTATGTTTCCTCATATGAGCCTGGTCTTAATGAGGTTTCCACAATTTTTTGCAAATTTAAAAACGAATCAAAAACCTTCGAAATAAAAACTTAGAAGACAGCGATGGGAACTAAGCGAAGATATAACAGGATCTATCTCCTATTACGAACAAAAGCAGGCCTGATGTCCACAGGGTGAGCACTGTCAACACCTCCAATGACCTATTGAGTGTTCAGCTTGTTTTTATTGATAATATCCTGTATCTATTATTTTTAAGTAAGAATTAAAATTTATTGGTAGTTTACTTATCTTTATAAGTGTAAACAGCAGGTTTGTTTTATCTTGGTAAAGCAGACCTGGTAGTAAGCTCCTGCAGCTGAGTGGCTGAACAATCGCTTACTTTATACCGTAATTTATTTTTTCAATTTTTTCAATGGAAATACCAAAAAAGGTATGTTAATGAAAATACCAAAAAAGTATGGTAAAAAATATACGAGGGAGGGCGATTTTCCAGCCCCACCAATCGGCATCCTTGGTTTAGAGTACATCTGATTAAAAAAAATACTGAGAATTTCGTTCACAAGATCCCACCGATAACTGTTTTTAAGTTAATGAAAAGAATTTGGTCGAAAACCACTGAATGCAATTGTTTCGCCAAAGAAAGACTTAGATTATAGAAATGTTTAAAATTGATTTTAAATTAAGAGGAAGTCGAAGGCCTGCTTCATGTGTAGTCAACCAAGCGTGTGGCCAATCGCCACACTAAAAATATTGAAAAAACTACACCCATAACGCCCGCAGTTGGAACAAGTTTTTTTCTGTCTAGTAAGATTAAAAGCTGGCTAGAAAATCTAAAATTTCCTATTTTTACCCCAATGAAACTCCCGTTGATTCTCGACAGCATTGTGGGATCCTTGTACAATAGCCCTGCACCAATTGGTCAATTCTCGGCCAGCTTCAACCCTGAAATGTCTCTGGATCACACCGCGAGAGGTGCCAGTCCTTAAAGTGAATTTAGAATAACTTGTATTGCTTGATAGTGCATTGAGTAACAATGTGGATGTGGGACTTCCTGGGTTCGAGCTGACAAGCCTAAAAAATGAAAATTCGCTAAAACAATAAATATATGAAATGAACAGTTTTTCATTTATTTAAATGTTCACACACGTGCGTTTTACACAATGAAACGCTTTGTTACAAAACACAGCCCAGTTTCTCCAAAGAATAGTAAATTCCTTCACCTTATTGAAGCACTATTTCAAGACAACCGACATAGCCCATCCAGCAAACATGTTTATGAATGAAAATAGATATTGAACTAACATTGGTCAACTTACCGGCTCTCTCTTTCATTATATAAATTGTTTAACACTGCTTTCGATAATTCTCGATTTTAGTTTCTAATATATAATACTGGTTGAAAAAAATCATTCTGTGACAACTTTTTTTTTGGTAATTGTTTCCTACTTTTTCTTTCTTTTTTTAACCAAAACATAACAATTACAGTCCAATAAAATGTCTTTTGAATCAGCTGAACCGAATATTTTGATACATCATGTTCAGATAAAATATAGCCTTCAAATTAAGAATATAGTCTACACCAAGCAGCTTCGTAAAAGAAGAAAAAAAATATATCGAATTAGGCAAAGATTCAACTAAAATCAAATGAATAATGAAAGAAAAACTACCCTTTTACCAAATATTAGATTTTTATGCCCCACACCCCTGTCTTATATTATTTAAAGTAAAGCCATGAAGCAATTGACTTTAAGTTGGGTAAAAATTAGCCTACTATAAACAGCAATAGGTTTATTATCGACTATTGAAAGAACCTATCGAGACGTTAGACATAAAAAAGAATATTTTACAAAGAATAAAAGAAAAACTATTTCGCCCTTTCCTTCGAAACAACACAAAATTTTAAGTCTCCTCCCCCTCCCCCCAACAAAAAAATCATGGAAGTTGCAATTCGATCTCCTAGCCTCCTTAAGTTCGATCGGAATTACCATAATATAAAATTCGTCGCGTTTTCCTGCGACCTGACTGTATACAATCTCTATAACGACAAATCCCCGCTTGCCACAAGGCTTCAGGCACAAGAAAAAATAAAAAATCTCTTGTGATTATTGGAAGAACATCAACGCTTCATATTAAGTTGGTATCTATTTGGCGATGCTTCAGGTTATCGGATTAGTTATAGGCTGGGAATTACTGATATTGCGAATTATACCCGTTGCCCTTACTAAGGATAAGTTTTGTGTCTTGAATATGAAGAACCAATCTTCATAAATCGACATTAAACTTTCTAGGTTTTTTTTTTCGGTAAAGTGTATTTTGCTACGTAAGTTTGGATAAATGCAAAGGAACAGAAAGGTCTAGTCCAAAGCATTCCGCTAATGGCGCTGATCTATTCTGGTATCAATTCAGGCTTAGCCGCTATGGAACTGCCCTCTACCGAATACCCGCTAGAATCTTCAGTTTCTGTTTACCATCCTTTTGCTGGACAAAGGGTATCTAATTTGATAATTGATGACCATAAGCGTAATGCAGACATATAAAGCTAAAACATCTGAAAATTGCATCATAAAGATTCAAATCATACAATTAGCGAAAAGAACAAGAATTCAGAAAAAAAAATACAAAAAAAGAAAAACAATACAGAACTCAAAGAACGACGCTCGTCTTGACTAGAGAAAATAAAAGCTTAGAAGGAACTACCCTCTATCAGCTACCCATTAGAATCTTAAAGATTACCGTTTACGATACTTTTCTTAAACAAATGGCACTTAATTTGATAGTTGATGATTATAAGCATAATGCACACATATAAAGCTAAAATACACGTGAAACTATATACGTAGATTCGAATTATAAAATTAGGACTCGAAGGAAATTACCAACAGAGAAAGAATGCAAAGGAACAGAATGCAGAAAAGAATACAAAAAGGGAAAAGGAATGGCTGAAAAAGGGAAAACAAAAAAAGATCAGCTATCCTTCAATTAGAAACTTTTTCCAGAAAAATCGCTGGAAATGAGCCTTTCCATACAATAGCAGACATAAACGAGGGTTTCCAAAATCAATAAATACTATTGCCAAAAATTATTACAGTGTTTGGCTTTCCGTGACGATGCTTGCTAAGTTGTTTTAAAGACGGTAATATTAACTATTTAGCAAAAATTCAAATGAATAAATCATTTTCAAATTTTCAAAAATTTTCATAACGATATCAAATGCAAATTAAAACAGCATTGTCACAATGTAAAGCAATCAGCAAAAGCTATAGAAAGCTTTATTTAGCCAATTTAGAGATGCACTTTTTTTTTATAGAAGTGAGGTTCACTACAGAGACCATCAGCGTTAAATGATAATCACGGGAAAATTTACAAGCACTATTTCACAAATCAAATAATTTATTCTTAAATAAAAGTAAATTTTTCCATGCCTAACAACCTGTTAAAACAATGATACTGACTTAAAGAACCTACGTTTCGGCTAGTATTCACACATAATGAATATTTCCTTTACGGTGCTGCCCTTTGTTTCTGCTCTTTGTTTTAACAACCTGCTAAAACAATGACACTGACTTAAAGAACCCACGTTTCGGATAAAATTCACACATAATGAATATTTTCTTTACGGTGCTGCCCTATGTTTTAACAACCTGTTAAAACAATGACACTGACATAAAGAACCTACGTTTTGGATAGAATACACATAATGAATATTTTCTTTACAGTGCTGCCCTTTGTTTTAACAACCTGTTAAAACAATGACACTGACTTAAAGAACCCACGTTTTGGATAGAATTCACACATAATTAATGATTTCTTTATGGTGCTGCCCTTTGTTTTAACAACCTATTAAAACAAAGACACTGACATAAAGAACCCACATTTGGGATAGAATTCACACATAATTAATATTTTCTTTACGGTTCAAGGTTTAATTTTAAAATATCTGTACAAAATAGACATAAATAGAGGGTAAACGCCGGAGACACAAGGTCGAATGACAAAAACCCGGTACATTAATCAGAATAAACCTATTTGACAACAAACAAATAAATAAGAGTTATTCCATGACTCACCAATAGACGGGCACCCACCCCACAAACCCACCGACACCGGGCAAAGATCCACCGAAAACACCAATAAAAAAACAACAACGGGTGAACAAGGATAACCGATGACCGGCATCTCACAAGGCAAAACATCCAACAAAACAATATTATCAAATGTACCCAGTTTTTTAATATATTATTAATTCTTAAATTTATTTATAAGGATAGAATGAAGTTGCTTTTTTATATTTGGAAGAGATTTGCTGCAATCAATAAATGGTAAATAAAGACACCATGAACCCGTGATTGAAAATAATGGCGAGAACCGTGATCTCTCTGTGCTTAATTTTAGGTGCTGAATGTTCCATTTATGTCGGGTTTCATAAGAATGGGCTTGTTGCACAGGGAAAAAATTACTCGAACGAAAGTATGTAGGTAGTTCCGACCGGTCATATTTTACCTTAAATAAAAAAGAATTAAGGGTGAAAATCTGTGAAACAGGCAAAATATTAGTTAGAAGATATAGAGTTTCAGTTTTACTCGTATTAAGATACGAAGACGGTGATGGTAAATATTTCTTTAAAATTAGAAGACCCGGTTTTGAAGAATTTGTATCGGTTTCACATGACATCTGAATGTTGCCAAATATATCAGAGGACAATACGTAAGATGGGAATGAACGCAAAATAAATTAGACGTAGGATTTCATATGGAAAAAATGCTGAAACCTTCGCATTATACCAACCCCTTGAGCAACTTTAACCCGTAATCTATTACAATGTTCTTTATATGACCATCAAATATAATACCCAGATACCGGAGAGAAGTTACCCTTTGAATTTGAATATTTGTAGCATGATCAAATATTGTTGAAATTCCTTGTGTATTCTGCCCAATTCTACTACAAATGATAAATTTGGTTTTTGATGCATTTAATGACAAACGATTAGCTTTTAGCCATACAAGAAGTTGTGAAAATACGATTTGCAGCTTCTCTTTGAGATCCTCTTCCGACTGTCCAGTAAGTGATGATCCGGTATCATCAGCGAAAAGAACATTCAGACAATGGTTTTCTGTCGCCGATGGAAGGTCATTTATGTATGTTATAAGACCAGTGGTCCCGGGATTGAACCTTGCGGGACACCAGTATTTGACAACAGACATAGATCCGAAACTGTGTCGTTGATCATAGTCACTTGGGAGCGACCACTTAGGTAAGATGCGATAAAATCGTGCGCTGGTCCTCGTATCCTACCATGGTTTAATTTGTACAATAATATTTCATGGCATAACGAATCGAATGCCTTCTCTAGGTCCAAAAATATACTCGCCGGGATCCATTTTTTGTTCAGACGTTCGTAAATAAATTGTACCATAGTTAATATAGCATCCTGCGTACTATGCTCTTTTCTAAATCCATATTGTGTTTTTGAAAAATAATCTTTTGAACAGAGAAAATTATGCATTCGTTTACAAAAACATCGCTCCATTAGTTTAGAAAAACCCGAAAGAATAGAAATGGGTCTATAATTCGAGCAATTAGTCCGGTCACCACTTTTATATAGCGGTAACACTTTCGTTTTTTTTAAAGAATCCGGAAAAGCTCCCGATCTAAATAACAGATTTATTAAATGACACATAACTTTATTAATACTAGGTAAAATGGCTTTAACAATATTAGTCGATGGTTCATCAATCCCCGGGGAATTTCCATTCTTTAAAAGCTTACCAACCTTAGCAAGCTCTTCCTCTGTTACCGGAGTTAAAAACATAGAATTTTAAGAAGGACTTCCTAGGTACGTACGACAATTACATTGCCCATGGGACATATTACGTTGGAGCTTATTAACTACTGACTGCCCGATTGACACGAAATAGGAATTTATGTAATTTGCCATTTCTAGTTCCCCTTTCAATTGTATCACCATAGATGTCCTGTATGTTTGATGGTAAGAAGACGTCCGCAATTGATTTAGACACGAGTTGATTAGTGCTCAAGTTTTATTTGGGGACTTACTTCATTAAAAGAATCGAAATAAAATTTCATTTTAGCATTACGTATTATTTTTGAAAGTAGATTTTTACAATTTTTGAAGGTTCTTCTATTTTCTTCACTTGGGAAAGACATTAAGGTTTTATAGAAATTGTTTTTATGTTTTATTGACGTCAAAAGGGCGGGCGATATCCATGGTTGGATGGGTTGATTATATTTCCGTTTTCTCTTTTTTTACTCTTGGGCACGACTCATCAAGTGCAGCATTAAATCCTTCTAAAAAATAATACGTCGCAGAGTTTATTTCATCAGCATCAATACAGGAGACCAATCAGTCAAATTTAGTTTATCCTTTAAACATGCTAGATTTTTTTTATTAATAATCCGGGTTGCTGTTTCTGGTGATTTTATTTAATGAGTCTGGTATGTCACATCAGAAATTAACAAAAAATGATCTGAGAAATGCGTCAGAACAACCGGTGAAGACTTGGATGGTATTGTTAAAAGTAGATTGCCAGTGAGAGTTGCACTAGTCGATGCAACACGCATTGGAATTGTACACGAAGGAATTAGGGAATTCGATGTCATTCATGTAATTAATTCTGTTGTATGGGTATTTTCATTAAATTCCAGCAGGTTTATATTAAAATCCCCCATAACCACAACATCCATATCGTCCAAAGATGCTAGTAAAGACTCTAGAGATTGCAAAAAAAAGCGGTATTGGGGCCGACGGGGGCTTATACACAAGACAAACTTGATTATTGTTTAGTCCAAAGCTGACATTCAACCGCCAGTATTTCACACATTTTTTCAATATTATATTTTTCCAGTTCTGGAAGTGACTCAAACTGTGCTCCGTCTTTCAAATATAAGTCAAGGCCACCTTTTTCAAGGACTCGTCGATTCTTATCAACGAATTTATATCCCGGCATTTTCACATTATATTTTGTCTCATCATTAATAAATGTTTCACAAATCCCCAAAATGTCAATTTGATTTGCTGGCAATAAATTTGTTAGTTCATCAATAGAACTTATGAGTCCTTGCAGATTCACAAACCCAATTCGCAATGAATTATCTTCAAGTTTGTTTATTTCATCAGGAGAAACGTACGATGACGGTCTTATTTTAGAAAAAGTGTTATTTTCTCTTTGACCGAATACATGAAAAGTTTCAGAAAGTAAAGATAGGTTAAGGGGTTTCCCTCCAACGCCACCAGTCTATCGGTCTCCCCGCACCCGCAAACCTTAAAGTCAACTAAATAATATTCGAAAGATACCCCCCGCGCCAGTAAGTCCGCGTGACAAGGAGCCCGTACCACTACCGAGTCATGAAAACCTATTATGCTTATCATCCTTCGAGAAGACCTAAGTTGAGAGGGTATAAGTAAAACAGAAAAAACTGGGGTAGAAATAATCAAAAGAAACTTGAACCGAGCTAGCCTAAATAACACATAAAAAAAATCAAAATCAATAAAAATCAAAAAACGAAACAATTATCAATCTAGAGCGGGATTGATCTAATATCTATACACTAGTCGCCGGTAATATTTCTTATGCTTTTGCCCATTCTCTGAGTTGTGCGGATCCATTCTCTCGCAGCTCCTTACCCTTAGACAGTAACTCGTTTCTAACAGAGTTTAATTTGGGCGGCAAGTCCGTGCAAATCTGTACCCCAGTTCCTTTCAGCTTCGATATCAAACTGTATATTGATTGAATATCTTTTTCTGACGACACTGTTACGAAAACTGGAGGGGCGATCGGCTTACGGCTAGACACATTTGACTTCTGAGGCACCCGGTAGCACTGTGATATTTGGATTTTATCCGTGATTTCCATTTTTGCTGTCAGTAACGTAGACACATTCGCGAGAACTGTCTGTTGGTTTTTCTCTTTCGGTAATCCGAAGATGATTAAGGTGAGTTTTCGGTCTTTTACTTCGATTTCCAGCAGTTTCGTTTCGATTGTATCACACTTTGACTTTTGCTCCTCAAGCTGGCTTTCTAGACTAGCAATCTTCGCATCACGAGACTTCGATTCATTTTTCAAAGTCCGAATCTCATCCGAAATCAAGGACAGTGTAACAGCAAACTCTTTTTGTTGGTTAATTATGAGATCCAGTTTCTTTCCCAGTGCCTTCATTCCATCATCAAACGTTTTCTGGCTGACTGACGACATATTTCTTTAGCTATAAAATCCGCTCTCAGGTGAGATTTATGCTTTCATTTAGAATTTCATCAAATACAGAATACTGACTTACTGGTAAGTATCCAAGCAGTATCCAAATGACAAAGACTGGTCTAACGCCGGTATAACTAGTCAAACAAGTTCACTCGTTGAATGATAGATCGCTACGTCTCTAGTTAAAAGATTCTGACGTCACAGCTATAACAATTCACTAATACACAGTAGTGGTCAAACTAGTTGATTACGCAAGCTAAGCTGTTTTAAGAATCTGTTAAAACAATGAAACTGATACAAAGAACCTACGTTTCGGATAGAATTTACACATAATGAATATTTTCTTTACGGTGCTGCCCTTTGTTTCTGCCCTTTGTTTTAACAACCTGTTAAAACAATGTCACTGACTTAAAGAACCCACGTTTGGGATAGAATTCACGCATAATGAATATTTTCTTTACGGTGTTGCCCTTTGTTTCTGCCCTTTGTTTTAACAACCTGTTAAAACAATGACACTGACTTGAAGAACCCACGTTTGGGATAGAATTCACACATAATTGATACTTTCTTTACGGTGCTGCCCTACGTTTTAACAACCTGTTAAAACAAATACACTGACATAAAGAACTTATGTTTCGGATAGAATCCACACATAATGAATATTTTCTTTACGGTGTTGCCCTTTGTTTTAACAACCTGTTAAAACAATGACACTGACTTCAAGAACCCACGTTTGGGATAGAATTCACAAATAATTAATATTTTCTTTACGGTGCTGCCCTTTGTTTTAACAACCTGTTAAAACAACGACACTGACTTAAAGAACCCATGTTTCGGATAGAATTCACACATAATTAATATTTTCTTTACGGTGCTGCCCTTTGTTTCTGCCCTTTTTTTTAACAGCCTGTTAAAACAATGACACTGACTTAAAGAACTCACGTTTGGGATCGAATTCACACATAATTAATACTTTCTTTACGGTGCTGCCCTATGCTTTAACAACCTGTTAAAACAATGACACTGACATAAAGAACCTATGTTTCGGATAGAATCCACACATAATGAATATTTTCTTTACGGTGCTGCCCTTTCTTTTAACAATCTGTTAAAACAATGACACTGACTTCAAGAACCCACGTTTGGGATAGAATTCACAAATAATTAATATTTTCTTTACGGTGCTGCCCTATGTTTTAACAACCTGTTAAAACAATGACACTGTCATAAAGAACCTACGTTTCGGATAGAATTCACACATAATGAATATTTTCTTTACGGTGCTTCCCAATGTTTTAACAACCTGTTAAACAATGACACTGACATAAAGAACCTACGTTTCGGATAGAATTCACGCATAATGAATATTTTCTTTACGGTGCTGACCTTTGTTTCTGCCCTTTGTTGTAACAACCTGTTAAAACAACGACACTGACTTAAAGAACCCATGTTTCGGATAGAATTCACACGTAATGAATATTTTCTTTACGGTGCTTCCCTATGTTTTAACAACCTGTTAAAACAATGGCACTGACATAATGAACCTACGTTACGGATAGAATTCACATATAATGAACATTTTCTTTACGGTGCTGGCCTTTGTATCTGCCCTTTGTTTTAACATCCTGTTAAAACAATTACACTGACTGCAAAAATCCACGTTTGGGATATAATTCACACATAATTAATACTTTCTTTGCGGTGCTGCCCTATGTTTTAACAACCTGTTAAAACAATGACACTGACTTAAAGAACCAATGTTTCGGATAGAATTCACACATAATTAATATTTTCTTTATGGTTCTGACCTATGTTTTAACAACCTGTTAAAACAATGACACTGACTTAAAGAACCCACGTTTCGGATAGAATTCACACATAATGAATATTTTCTTTACGGTGCTCCCCTATGTTTCAACAACCTCTTAAAACAATCACACTGACATAAAGAACCTACGTTTCGGATAGAATTCACACATAATTAATATTTTCTTTACAGTGCTGCCCTTTATTTCTGCCCTTTGTTTTAACAGCTTGTTAAAACAATGACACTGACTTAAAGAATCCACGTTTCGGATAGAATTGACACATAATGAATATTTTCTTTACGGTGCTGCCCTTTGTTTCTCGAATAAAAAAAAAAAAAATAACATAACCATCATTAGCTGATCTGTATAAGGATTATTTAGTTTATTTTAAAGCGAGATGGCTGTTTTAGACCTGAATGTTTTTTCAATATTTGCTCTTCCATACATCTAATTACAGAATGTGTTATTTCGTAGAAGTAACCCTTGGTTCCCACATAATTCTTTCGTTCCATACCGATCTAAAAATTCTTAGAACTTATTTTAAAGCAAAAATGATTATTTTTTACCAACAATAAAAGCGAGGACACGGAATCTTGGCTTTCACACAAAAATACTGACACGAAATTTTGCAAAATTTTATATTTCGAAATGCAGACGTCTAAGGATTGATTTTTTGGAAAATGCAGACGTCAAATCCTACAATTTCAGACGGAAGTGCTTAAATAAATTATACCCATTTCATGGAAAAATACGAACGCCAATTTTTGCAATTGTAGGTAAAAGGGCTACAGGAAAATGTAGCAACTTACAAATACACAGATGCAAAATATTGCAAATTTCGCGAAAAAGGGCCGACGTTAAATCTTGGGACTTCACATAAAGGCGCTGACGTTACAATCATGCAAATCCAAGTATTATAATCAAATTGAAAAGCTTTTAACTATTAAAATAATCGAAAGTTTTTTCCCTGCTTAATATAAAACCCTCCCTCTTTAGCTACTTAGTATTAAAAATCATACTGAAAATACCTTACTACGTCATAAATGTCACAAATACCAACCTTGTCATAACTAGAGGCAATCTGGCGGCATGGGACTTCAAACCATCAACACTCCACGGCACAGAGCTATAGAGAAGTATATCCTTGTCAGTGATAATTCCAAAGGCAGCAGTCCATTCGTTTTCGTTGCCAAAACTCTGCTGTTCAGAAGCTGATCCCATGAAACTACCTTTCCTGAGCGGTGTCCTTAGTTGATCTGAGCTTGCAGACAGTCCCAAAGTGCTAGACCGCCTAAACATTACCTGGAAGAGGTATTTCATACCAAAAACACACGAGGAACGGAAAAAAAATTACTAAGAAAAAGACAAAACGAAAAGAGAATAATATATAAAAAAACTTAGTACTTAAAAAAACATAAAAACTAACTCCAAACTCTTGACGTAAATATATCCCGAGACCGCACTGGCTATACATACGTACAAAACAAGCAAACTGACTTATCGGCTCCTTTACTAACCAGCTGAAAATTGCTCGTATTTGGTTTCGTCTTTTTTTCTTTTTTTTATGACATGCATTGCTCAGAACGTCAATACCTATGACTAATCGTGTTCTAGGACTGTTATTATCAGTTGGATGTGGCAAACCTTGTTTAGTTGATCTGAGCTTGTCAACAATACTAAAGCGCTAGACCGCCTAAACATTACCCAGGAAAGGTATTTCAGAAATTCATTGTTGATGTAATATCATAGTGTTATTTTTTGTGTTCCCTACAAACTGGTAACGTTGGTCGGTTCCCTACAAACATGATATAGTTCCCTACGTTATGTATAGATCAGAACGTATTTAAGGGTACTTAAGAAGCCAGGATTGTTATTGTCAGTAAGGTGTGGCAAACTTAATTTAGGCGATCTAAGCTTGTCAACAACCCGGAAGAACTAGACAGTCTAAGTATTACTTAGAAAAGGAATTTCAGGAATCAGTCCTGTCATTATTGGTGTTATATGATTGTATTATTGTTGGTATTGGGTAGGGTCTAGTAAGTTTGTTTTAGATGACCTCAGCTTTCCAGAATCACTAAAATTCTAGACCGTTTCAAGGCTGCCTAGAAAAGATACAACAGAAAACAATACATTTCATTGTTGGTATTACTTAAGTGTTATTTTTTGGTGTTCGGTAGGGTTTGGCAAACTTTTTTTAATTGACCTGAGCTTGCCATCAGTCCCAAAGTGCTAGACCATCTAAATATTGTTTAGAAAAGGTATTTCAGTAATAAATTTTATAGATTTGCTAACTTTGAATAAGAAAATATGGAAAATCCATCTTTTTATTGCAGAAATGATCCAAACAAAAATTTAGTCCATCAATTAAAACAGTGCTACATCAAAAAAAAAAGAGAAAAGAGGATCTCAAAAGAGAGGAGAACCTAATTTCGTTAAATTCTACTAAGTTCACTTAAACTAATTGCCAGACTCAACTCACTTTCCCTGATATCTTGGCATCCAGTGAGGTTAAACCCAATCCTACTGGACTAGTCCTCTCCTAAATCCCAGTCCATTTCCCATGAACACCTGGATACAAGTAATTGCAAAAATTTGACCCTGCTTCATAATAGTCAATTACCCCCCTCCCCTCTTACTGCTTGCCCGTATTTACACTTAATGTATTTTTAAATTGTGTTAGTACTTTAACCTTTTTTTCTATTTCAGTGTTTTGACTTGGGTTCATCCTTTATGTTTTATTTATTTATATATATATATATATATATATATATATATATATATATATATATATATATATATATATATATATATATATATATATATATATATATATATATTTGAGTACGCTGATTTACGAACTTTCAATTAAATGATTATTGGTTTGACAAGGGACACGCATTCGGGATTTTTTATTTGTGATTGTTATTTCAATAGAAATGTATCTTTATCTTATCGTTCCTCATTGGTATCAAAATCTTACTCTTCTCTAACAGTAATGTATATCACCTAGACACGTACATAAAACAGGGGGGGGGTGACTTCAAGCTCATTTATCCCTCCCTCTCCCCTGTGCCAAAATCTTGAAAAATTTGCCGTAAGTGGTTGTTACTATTATATGCCTAAATATCCTTATTTTTGCTAGTCTATCACACCAGATACAGTAGAAACATATTTACACCAGACACCAGATACATATTTATTTGATCGTCCCTTAGTATATTCAAGATTACATAAGGTCACTTTATACTTTATATCATTGAACATTTTCACTATGAATCACGGACGACAAGGTTAGATGAAAAAAGGCGAAATTTTGTGATCACAAATTGCAAAAGTCACCAATGCTCTTAGTGAAAGTTATAAACAAGAAAATGTGAATGTACCAATGTCTCAATGTAAAAACAAAACCTCTATAGTCAATGGCGGTTTACAGTATAGTCATAATTCAAAAGTACAACAAGCAAGTGCTTGAATTACAAAAATTTAGTTGCCAATATTTGATAAAAGTCAGTTTTGAAACAAAAAATAAAGTTAAGGACAGCAAAACAACATTCCTTAAATAAATCCTGCTTTCAACAGAGCTTCTTGCAAATGATTGCAATAGCTTATCGAACTAGCGAAATTAGTGTGCTCTATTGAACGCGGTTTGAGCGTCAAAATGGACTTCTTAAAAGAGCAAAAAGAAGAGCAGCCCCCCTGGTTATACAGGTAGGATAATTATGTCCAGTTTTCACTAAAATCCCAAAATTATGCTGTATCCAAACATTAGTCGATCTTTACTTTCATTTATAGAATCTTCTTTAATCAAACTTAATTAATTTTAATGTCTACGAAGTTCATTCTTATTCTTTAAGTTAAAGTAAATGACGACACAAAAAGGCTTGAAACTAAATGAGAATCCTTATGATATAAGTATGAATCCTTACAAGTGTGTGATATCCCATACGGATATGATGCTTTTCATTATTTGCATTTTAACTTTGAAACAAACTTTATAACTTTGAAGAAACTTGCTAAACTTATTGCAGGCAATTTAACATTAAAAAACGCATCAAAAAATTTTTAATATACATTTTTCTCACGTTTTTACGAGTCAGACAAGAATTTCGCGGGGGTGGTTGTTCAAACCCGTATCCTCCCCCCGCCCCAAGCTGGATGCAGTTTGCTCAAGTGGAAATTACCCCCTACCCCTTTTTTCCAACACTCCCCAAAACTGTGGCATTAAAAAACATTTACTGAAGACGCTTTACTAAAGTTTTCATTTAAACATTCAACGCTTATCAATCATTCATCGGAACTAGAGAAATCGATTAAAGAAGCAATTTGTAAGAACAAAGTTTGGCAGAAAGGCTACAGGAACTAATCAGCCTGGAAAGTAAAGTTGGTCCCCGAGGAAGAAAAAATAAATAGCGCCTTGCGTTTCCGACTAATATCCTAAGGCTGACCATGCTTTCCCACTTTAATACTCAATGCTTATTCTTTGAGGTGCTACTGTTATAGGCAAAGGGCTGTCCCTTACACTATTATTTAAATAGTATTTTAACCCTCTTTTGCAGTCTTTGGAGAATTTACTAGCGCTAACGCCATTTAAGAAAATGATGAACATGATGTTGAAAATGATCTAATGGCTATTGGTAATGCTGATTAACAATACTAATTTTAGTACCCAGTAAACACGCGATAAGTGAAGTTTCGTTAATGCTAATGAAATAAAACAAAAACAATGATGAAAATATAATAGCTCAGAAACAAATTTGGGCTATATATTTGCACCGGTTGGTGTGGGGGGGGGGGTGGTAAAGCATAGTATATGTTAAATACGTAACCTAACCTATGTACCGTTTTGCGCCCCTTCAACCCCAAAAAACCAAAGTTTAAATCTTTGTCACGGAGTAAGAAATACCTCACTAGGCAGCGGCCTGTTTTTCATATAGCATCTTTGAGATTTCGATGCGGTCTTTCTCATGTGTTTACTGGATTCTAAACAAGTACCCTAATTTTTAACTTGGTAAGGAAATAGTGACTGGGTCGACAGTAGTTTTAATTCAAATGAGAGCCATATTAAATTGCCAAACTTTCATCCTTACCGTGTCCTTTTTTTTAATTTGGGAAATCACTGGAATTTGGCATGTTTTCCACATTTATAAATGAAAAATAATTCCTACCTCTTGGTGATTGGACATCATTCCCAGCCAGCCCCATGTTGAAATGACGGAAGTATTCAAAGTTTTTGCAAGAACGTGGCAATAGTCAGCCAATGCCTTGCTGGCAGCCACGGCTAATGCCGTGTGCAAAGCATTAAACCACAACGACGCTTCAGCGGTACTCTGAGCACGTAAAAATAAGGAATGCACGGTATCTGGGGAATGTATTTCTATCATACGACTGTCTGGAATAAAAATATATCACTGGTTGGCTTAATAATTATTGACCGGTTATACTAAAAAAACAAAACAAAAAACGCAGAAAAAAAATTGACAGAATCAACAGCTAGCAACGTAAGACCTTGAATTTTAATGTTTATTGTTTTCCTAATGAATGTCAGCAACATGCTTGTAAAGCTTATGGCATTAGTATATCCATACCTACACATAGGCGGCATCCCCTCACCCAGCAAAATTGGTTAAGAGAACATCCCCGAAGAAAAATTGAAAAGTATTGCCCAAAAAATGTAGCTGGTTTTGAGATTACCAAACTTAAATCGAATATACAAGAAAATATATGAACTGTATAATCCTGTAAATCTGTATAATCAAAATTTTTTTCGTGGAAAACCGGGGAAAACTCAGAAAAATTCGAGGATAGTTCAAGCACTTTAGTATGTACTCTGGGCCAGTAGTGTACTTGGTAGCAGCAGCCCATACTATTGCTGTCTTTTGTTTTAGGTGCTTCTGGTTTTTACATTCTACTGGGTAACACTCTGCTACTTGCAGTGCTAGAAACTTCGATTTTTTATGACTTACACTTTAAACTTAAAGCATCAAAGATCCCCTTCTGTTCAGTTTCTTTGTTTCGAGAATCAAGACCGAACTTTAGAAAAAAAAATGGATAAAATTCTGGTTTTTATCTTTTTTAAGCTATGTTCAGCTTTGACTTCCTTTAAATCGAATACATCTACAGTAGCATCTACAAAATATGACTACAGTAGCATTTACATAGTGCATCTACAAATGTGAGGTTTTTGCACTGGACATTTGAAAAAATTAGGCACTCGATTATCAAGCAGCAAATTACATAGTAAATAGTTGCAAATGATAATTGTCCATGAAAACTTGTAAATAACTGCGTTAACAGCTCCAACGCCACAAGACATAAGAGACAGAACATAAATATTGGCTGAGTCTGAAGTATGCTTATGTTTTTCTAAAAAAAATTTCTCTCGTTTTTCAACGGTAGATTTTTCGTAAGAATTTACAATCAGATCAAAAACATTCAAAAGTAGCCGAACTGAAAAACATCAAAAGAGTCAAACTGAACATGTACTCTGGATCCCGATCAAGGCCTTCTTAACAGGCCTACTAAACTTTCTAAAAGTCAGGGTATTCAGGAACCCTACTTGTCCTTTGATTTATTACAGCTCTTGTGAGCCTTATTTAGACCCTGGTCCCAGTCCCACTTTCTCGAATTAGACGTTTTAAAGAATGAATCCAATATTATCCAAGTTTTCAAATCAAATATTTGATTTAGAAAAACCAATAAATAGTTCGGTACACGTAATTTATCCTTTCTAAGTTTCTGAATGACATAACTCAGTAATAAAGTTGAATAATGTTTACTTGCTATAAGTTCTGATTATCTCCTAACCCCATCCACACTTCATCAAAGAGGTACATGTATATTTGGTCATGTATAATTATAATGAAAAACATTTGGAATTTAAATATGATTCAAGCTTAGGTCTGCCGAGTTTGTAATTATATTTACAAGTTCTCCTAGTTTTTCTTCCTTTTTAAGTTGAAAATGTCAAAACACGTATTTTCTTTAAAAGAAAATAGAAAAAAAATATCGTTTTGCATGAAAAAAAAGTGTGAAGGCAAAAAACTCTGATCATGAGTTGAGACTATAAAAAAAAAAAAAAAAAAAAAAAAAAAAAAAAAAAAAAATTTTACGGGGAAAACGGACGGAAGGCAAATAGTTTGGTCGTGAATTACACTACTATTAGTGGATCAAAACCACGGCAAAGAGTAGTCAGCTTTTTGGAATTTCAGAGAATAAGAAAGTCATCCTAGATTAGCTTCGGATAAGGTAAATCTTTGTTAATACGAATGGTTCTAACAAAATTTCAACTCTAGCCTAAGGAGAGAAGAGCTCGATGTCACCTTAATACATATGTAACTGAAGAGAAATAGAAAGTAACAAAAACATCTTCAGACAAAACTAAGAAAAATCAAGGAAACAAGCAGTAAAAGGGAACAGCGACGAAGGAAGAGCAGAGGTCATCCCAGCGTAAGTATATCGTTTGCAAATCCCCACATCCAGGAAGTGTTCTTGGGGAATCTCTAAAAGTATTCCAAGTGTTCTCCAAAAGACATTCTATTGACGAACGATCCTTTAGAATTACTTCACACAGATTATATTAATTTGCAACACAGTGGATCTGGTACCTTATTAAAAATCCAGATCCTTTTGATTTAAGTGGCAGAAGATGAAGGTTCTTGGAGCGAACATGGACAGAACATTATAAGACTGATGTAAATATCTTCGGCCCTTATGATAGCTAAAATCACTTTCAATAAAACGAAAGATAAGTTTCATCAGTGGGACGGCCTATACTGCCTTATAGCAGCAGTAAATTTAGTTGTCATCCCCACATCTGGGAAGTGTTCTTGAGAATCTCTAAAAGTGTTCCAAGTGTTCTCCAAAAGACATTCTTTCATTGACGAACGATTCTTTGGAATTACTTCACACAGATTAAATTAATTTGCAACATAGTGGATCTGGTACCTTATTAAAAATCTAGATCCTTTTGATTTAAGTGGCAGAAGATGAAGGTTCTTGGAGCGAACATGGACAGAACATTATAAGACTGATGTAAATATCTTCGGCCCTTATGATAGCTAAAATCACTTTCAATAAAACGAAAGATAAGTTTCATCAGTGGGACGGCCTATACTGCCTTATAGCAGCAGTAAATTTAGTTGTCATCCCCACATCTGGGAAGTGTTCTTGAGAATCTCTAAAAGTGTTCCAAGTGTTCTCCAAAAGACATTCTTTCATTGACGAACGATTCTTTGGAATTACTTCACACAGATTAAATTAATTTGCAACATAGTGGATCTGGTACCTTATTAAAAATCTAGATCCTTTTGATTTAAGTGGCAGAATATGAAGCTTCTTGGAGCGAACATGGACAGAAAATTATAAGACTGATATAAAGATCTTCGGCCCTTATGATAGCTAAAATCGCTTTGAATCAAACGGCCTATAATGCCTTATAGGAGCAGTAAATTTGTTGAAAAGGTTAATAATAATGTTTCACCACCTCGACAGTGACACTATCTAACGAAATATTTGTTGATTTAATTCTTAGGGGAACTGCTTTTGATAGTTTTAATAAAAAAGCAGAGTTGAGGGAGTGGCTAGTTTAATTTTAATTTGATTAATTTGACCTAGGAAGGATAAGGTCTAAAGAGTCACATTAAGTTAGGATTCGCTTTTGTCATTTCAGAACCTCTCTGAGCCAAAATACTAAAAAAAGATTCGACTCCATTTCCACCCAAAATAGACTCGTTCTTTCTTTTTTTTACGAATAATCCATATTTTTCTTAGACTTCACCTCCGTCTCTGTAGTTTTCATATTTACAGGATTTCAAACAGAATCTTTCACGCAAAACACATAAGAAATATGAAAAAGAAAGTGGAAACGGGACAGGATTCGGACATTGAGCATTAAGGCCGAATTGGCTTTTGAATAAACGGAAGGGGAGATATTGGTATATGAGCATGCAAAAATAAATTGCCTATTACAAAAATACAATTATCAGCTGGCACATTTTTTGTCACGATCTTGGCACCACATTTCACAGCGGAATGAATGTTTGACTCGTAAAAACGTAACACAAATGGACATAAACAAATTTTGTATGTTTTTTTTTAAGTGTTTTTGTGTACTTTCCACTTGCTTACTACTTTTTAACAGGGAAATATATTAAAGCAGCTAAATCTCTGAATATTGTTAATAAAATATTACTTTACACAGATTAAATTAATTTGCAACATTTCACATTTCATTTCACACATTTCACATTTCATTTCACACATTTCACATTTCACAGCGGAATGAATGTGTCACTAGTCGTTTTATCCAATCCAAAATGTATATTGACTTTCTTCTTTTAAGAAATGAGGCAAATTCTCTCGAAAAGGAGTAGATTAAAGATCACTATGCAAAATCATTTTTTTTTCTTTTTTGGGGATGAATGCTTGGAATGAATCGGAAAGGAATGTATGTACCACTAGTCCTTTCGTCCTATCCCAGATGTATGTTGACTTTCCTCTTTGAATGAATATGACATTATCTCGAAAAAGAGAAGGTTAGAGACTAGTATGCAAAAATGAAGAAAATAGTGTGGATTATTTTCGGAACGAATGTACGGAATAAATCAGAATGGAAGGAATTTCCCACTAATCCTTTTATCAAATGATACTAGTACACTGACTTTCCTCTTTGACGAACGATGACACATTTCCTTGAAAATGAGACACCTAGATACTACTTTACCCAACGAAGAAAGTAATTTGGCTTGTTTTCGGAATAAATATTCGGAATAAATCGAAGCGGAATGAATGTGCCGCTTGTCCTCTTATGCATCCTAGATGTACGTTAACTTTCTTCTTTGAAGAAATATGACACATTCTCTTGAAAATGAGAAGGTCAGGTACTACTATATCGAATGAATTTGTTTCAGGGTGAATGTTCGGAATGAATGTGCTACAAGTCCTTTTGTCCTATCCTAGATGTACGATGACTTTCCTCTTAAAGGAAATATGACTCATTCTCTTTAAAATGAGAAGCTTAGATATTATGCCAAACGAAGAAAATAACTTGGCTTGTTTACAAATACAGAAGAGGGAATCCTCACAAGCTATAATAAATCAAACATAATACGAGATCAATACAAGGCATCTACAAAAAGTTGGTGACATTATCTAGCTGTTAATTACTAAATCAATAATTTATTTGATAGATAGGTTGCTTCTTTATGCCAAAAAATAGATTTATGATATTCCTTTCAAACATTGTTCTAACACTACTCTCGGGAACCCTCTTGAAATGAAAGCATATGAAAATGAGGCAATTTAACGATTTTCAAATCTGTACTTGGCTTTTCTCTGTTACTTCAAAGTAAGAAGAAATTATATCGTGTTTATAAAACTTATTCTTCATTAAATTCATGTCAATATAACGCAAATTCAGTAGGTTTCATAGGATATTTGGTAGACATGCCCTATTGAGGTCAGTATCGTGCCAAGATTTTGGTCTACATAATTGCAGAGTTCGAAGCACAACCCTGGGGCCTGAATCCCCTCCCTAACACCCTTACCAAGCTACAGACCGTGGCTGATTATAAAAATAACAAACAATATGTGTACTAGCTTCTTAATTATGGAACAGGACCGATAATTAGGATTTGTCCCCGTTCTTTTTTCTATGCCTCCGATTTCAGCTTATTGTGGGGTTGGACCAACCTGACATGTTGAAAAGTAATATTTAACAATAAGTTGATTATTTTTTGTTGAAAACTTATTGTTAGATATTACATTTTAATATGTCAGGTTGACTGAATGGTTATGGAGCCAGACTAATTGAATCTGTCACTGTAAGTGGCTCGAAAAGTGGGGGATTGGGTTCAAATCGCGCACCTGGAGAAATTTTTATTCAGCGTCTTTATGTTCTGCAGGGATATTTTGTTGTAATTGTGTTTTCCCGTCAAAATAAAACGAATAGCAAGTGCACTAGCCTTTTTAATATTCAAGGCTTCGCAAATTTAAAATAGCGAATTATTTTTTTTTTAGCAGCAAGGATATATTATCATTTTCGTTTGCGATGTGTTATATTATCTCGTCAAGATAAATGTGTTGCGTCATAATGCTTATGATGATTAATTTTATTATTTCAGTTATTATGGGCTTGAGTTCGTTCTTTTTTACTATTTACTATGCAAATTTTATCTAAAGGGCAATTTTTTCCATTACACACAGGAAATATCCTATGGATTTTTCTTTTTTCATATTCTTTAATTTAATTTTGTTTTTTGCCCTAGCCAAGTGGGTTCCAACACTATACCCCCCGTATTCGAGTTACTGTATGATACGGGGATTTACCAGAAATAATATTTTTCCAGGGAATCCTCTTTTAAAAACACAAACGTAACAGCCTAAGGCAGAAAATAAGGCTGTAATCTCAGGTACTGTCATTGGATCAGCTACCACAACCAGTTGAATTTAGCTTTTGGGCTTTCTCAAAAGAGCAGCAACTCTAAATTTCCTCACGATTCATGATCATACATCAAAGCAAAGGAGGCTACTTGATCAGATGATGTCAGGGCAGTGAGGATGCAGAACAGGACGAAAATGATGATGATGACGAAAATGATTAAGACCCACTTTTAAAATATTAAGAAGACAGTTTTTCAGGTTTTTTTTTCAATTTCGAAGAATTGTAAATGCAAAAGTTAAACATTTGCGTAAAAGTTAATTGTGGATTAAAACGGATATGTTAGTGAAAATAGATGGAAATCAAATAAAAAAATTGTGTGAAAGTAGAGAAGAGCATTAGAACTTTAAAAACCAGTAATTAATCTGCCTAATAAGGGGTTTGATACTTCCCAACATCTCACTCTACACTACAGTTACTATTGTTTCTCATCCTCACAATTAGGAGTAATGTAAATAGTAAATATTAATATTAAATATTAAATGTTAATAATCAAATATTAATATAATTTAAATATTAAAGTATTAAAAAAAAAGTGCGTCTTAGCCCGTTAGCTGCTGTTAACTATAGTATGAACCGGCCGGTTGAATGCTATTGATCTTAGAAGTTTGATGAAGGTCTTACACACATTTGTTCAACCAAAAGAAGAAAACATTTGAAAAGAAGGCATTCGAGGAATATCGCGGCTAGTCGAAACTAATTTTAATTAGAGATTATTACATTGTAGTGAAGAGGACAGAAACAACTGAAAAATAATCTAAAGTCCATAGTAGATGAGTAAACTCAAAAATATTTTGATGTAAATCCAAAATGTTTGTCTGTGCCATTGAATTAGTGAATTTTGCCTTACATTTTACTCCCAGTAGTTTCAGAAAATAATTCGGCGCTAGAAATTTTCCACGGCGCACCGGAATGCCGAAGTCTGTGGTGGCGGCGCACCGTCAGTTTTCGGTGCGGCTCCGGGGACTACGTGTCATTTTCTTTTCTTGTGCTTGGTATCTAAATTTAAAAGGTATATCTCATACTAGCCAAAGAATTTGTCAAACGAGAGGCATAAAAAAAGAAAGAAAATCTATCATATGCTGTCTGTGAGGACTAGAGAGAAAATAGTTTCCCCCTTCCCTCAAACCCCAGATTCTAATATCCCTTATCTGCACCCTTAAAGAAAAGGAAAACTTTTACTGAAAGCTCAAAACTATCCATTGGCCGCGAGATGAATCAAATTATGATTCGTCTTCTTTAATGAAACCTACTGACTTTGAAGAGGGGCGACAATTTTTTCCTTGGTCCTCGTTAAGCAGTATGCGACACGTATTTTTAAGCCTCTTGTTCGACACGCTCTTTAGCTAATACGAGATAACTATTTTGAACTTAAGAAGCAAGCCCAAGAAAACAAAATGACCAGTGATCACAACCAAAGCATAAATGTTCTACAAGGTCACTTGCCTATATGTTCTACAAGGAGGCATAGTCACTTGCCTTTAGGCTTCAGGCATAAAAATGAAAAAAACAAATGCTCTCTTGTGAGAATTCGAAAACCAATTGAAGGTGACCTGATTGTAAAAGTAAACAACAAAAGTACGAAGAACAATAGGGAAATCTTTTTGCAAGACAGTGGAGATAATTTGAATGAATGTTTCGGCCCTATGTCCAAGGGCCGTCCTCAGCAAGACAAAAATATATGAAAGACAAAAAGACTCACAGCAACATGTGACCAATAAAACCAAAAATTAAAAAATTTTCAAAACAGTCCTAGCATCCTTACTTCAGCAAAGTTCAACCAGGACTGATAAAAAGTAAGTTAAAACAAGGCGATTCAATGAGATGAAAGAAAAATAATTTAAAAACACGTTCTTATTGCTAATCCAGCCTTTTTGGCAACTAACCTCAAAGATCTTTTTGTGATCAGTTCTGTGTTAATGTCTATTGATTTTTTAAAATATTTTTAAGATCATTTTAAATTAAATTTGTGTATAGAGCATTTAGTGTGTATTCCCACAAGTCCCTATTTAAGGAAATATTATTATTAATCTTAAATCTGATTTCAATTGATTCTCGGACTACCTGCTTTATGCCTAGGTCATTGCTAATAAGGGCGGATTCATCAAAAAGTATATTGTGGCTAGGATTTTCAAAAAAATGGCTTCCTAATGCAGAATCAGATGAAACAACGGAAATATTAGAATTTAGAGCTTTGAATATATCATCTTTATGCTGTTGTATGGGCTTTTCTAAATTCTGGTGTGTTCTACCTACATAATGTTTGCCACAATCGCATGGTATTTGATAGGCCCCTCTTTGGCGAGTAACTGGGGTTTTCTCTTTACCAGAATTTAGAAAATTTATGATTCTAAAATTATTTGTGAATACTACATACAGATTGTTTTTTGTGCAAACTTTTTTAAGATTTGTAGTGATCTTTGGGATGTAGGGGAGGTAAATTATGTTTAAGGGCTTGTCAGAAATCTCACATGGTAACTATAATTAATTTTACGCGAATGTTTTTTCAGTCTACAGTTAATTAGACTATTAATAAATAAAACAGGATACCCATTTCCAAAAAGTATGTCCGTGATATAGTTTAATTCTGCTGTGATGTGGGAATCAGAACAGATGTTTAGGGCACGATCGACGAGGGATATTACGACTGCTCTTTTAACTTGTGGGGGGTGGTTTGATTTAACATGCAAATATCTATTATTATGTGTTGGTTTTCTATAAATAGTAAAATTGAGTTTATCGAAGCTACGAATAACAGGCCTCCCACTAGATTTTTTGTGAAAAATATGAACTTTATGAACTTTTAGCCACAAAAATATGAACTTTATGAACTTTTGATTGCGCTTTTTATGAACCTATTATGAACCTAAATTTACAATATGTGCACCTCAGAAACTGTCCGTGGATACAAAAAGTGGCAGTTGGTGTTTTCATCACTGGTGCACATATTCTTCTATTTTTTTTTTTTTTTTTTTTTTTTTTTTTTCTTGTTTTTTTTTTTTATTAGTTCAGTTAAATGCGTTTAATTTGTATAAAAGTAGAAAATATAATAGTAAAAAATAGTCTACTCTACTTGTTCCATTTTTTGGCAAAATATGACGAAATTAAGGACGACTTTCGTTTGTTTACCCTGCTCTGTATCCGCTCAACCTCTCTGGCTGCCTCATCTTCTTCGCGCGTCTTCCGGCTCAAAGCCTCGATCATACTTTGTGCGAGGCTTATTTCTACTAAGTCTTTGGCATCTATGGCTTCTTTTAGCTTCTCATTAGCTTCTTGAAGAAGCCTTTCTGCTACTTGTCTCTTCTCCTTTTCAACTGACTTCTTCTCAATCAAATCTTTTTCCAGGTGTTCAATGGTCTTCTTCTCAGATAACATCCTTTTTTTCCTCTTCTTCTCTTGCCTTCTTCCCTTTTGGACTCCTCTTCAGCCTGTCTAGATTGCTCAGCTTCCAGGTACAGTTTATAGCTCTGGCACGCATTTCGCCCCAAATTCAACAGCTCTCTGGTAATAGGGACTATCTCGGGCCTGTTCTCAAACTTCTTTAGAGCGTCAGAGACTATCAGTCTAGCATTGAGCAATTTGACTTTCATCAATGATTTTTCCTCGGTCATGATCCGACTCTATGAAGGTAGCAAAGACTCAAGCCAGAAAAAGGAAAAGACTAAAAGATAGCTTAGTACAAGAAGATATAGGGGCAATAAAGGAACCAAGTTAGATGTAACAATGTCTTTTTGAAGAGAAGAAAATGTATGTTCACAAAACATGCAGTGTTACAGTTTGAAAGGTTTCAAATAAAACTCTTGCACAAACATTTGCTTTCCTTGTCCTTTATATGAAAAAAGATAGCAACCACAAGTGCTTTCTAGCAGATGACAAGAAAAATATGAACTTTATGAACCTTTTTTCTAAATTATGAACCATTTATGAACCTAGGTTAAAAATATGAACTTTTTTCATAATTATGAACCCAGTGGGAGGCCTGGAATAACTAACACATCTAGGAATGGGATTTTATTTGCGATCTCGATTTCTAAAGTAAACTGTAAATTTCTATCGTATGTATTAAGGTGATCTAAAAAACCATTAAGCTCATTTTCCCCATAGTTCCAGAGTAAAATTACGTCATCCATGTGGCGTCCCCAGAAGATATGTTTCAAAAAATACGAATATAATGCCCAATTTTCAATATGTTCCGCACAAATATTCGCCAGTAACACAGAGAGAGGTGTGCCCATTGCTAAGCCATTAATTTGCCGGTAAAAAGAATCACAGAATTGGAAATACATCGAATACTTGTTACAGAGTTTAACCATGGTCATTAAGACTTCACAGTCTATTCCTGCTGCTGAAGCTTCTATTAAGTGAAAATTTTCTTTGACTTTATTTTCTAATAACTGTTCAGATACTGCAACATCAATATTTGTACACATTGAAACAATGTCAAAGCTACTTATAATTGTATTTCCGAGATATTTACGTTTTTGAGTTTTTCAACTAAATCTACCGAATTACATATACATGATTTTTGAGAGTAAAGCAAAGGTTTAAAGGCTATACATAACCATTTTCCAATATTGGATGTGGGGGCTTTCGTACAAGCTACTATGGGCCTTAAAGGAATGCCTTGCTTGTGTAATTTTGGAAGACCATAAAACTTTGGGCAAAAGCTACCGCGGGGGAAAAATTTATTATATAGCTGTGGAGTAATTTTACCATTTTGTTTTAAACTTTTTAGTTCATCTATAATTTTGTTTGCAAATTGATCAGTATGATCATGGGTCATAGTTCTATATGTTGTCTCGTCATTTAGATGACGTCATTTATCCATGACAACCAGAGAATTGCTTTTATCTGCTTTATTATAATAATGGACGAATCTTTACGGAGATTACATAGCATTTTTAGGTCATACAAATTATCTGGTTTTTTATTGCCGGGAGAATTAATCTTTTTTTGATTGTTGTAAAGGGTATCTATAAGACTAGCCCTAACTTCACCTGGGTTGGAAATAGATGTATAAAATTTGTGTACAGAGGATTCTAGAGAGGAAATTAAATCTGCCACAGGGACATGTCTTGGAAGAAAAGAGAATTTTGTACCTTTTTCGAGAATTTGAATTTCCTTTGGTTCAAGCGTTCTAGAGGATAAATTAACAACAGCCGGTTCAGGAGTGAATCTTGGAGTGTAAGTAGGGCTATTCCTCGAAAATTCATATCTTAGGTTTTACAATTTCTAAATAAGTCGTTCCCTTGATAAGCGGAAATTATGACTAAACAAATTTCTTTCCAATCTAGCAATCTGGTTAAAATCAGCAGAGGACAAATTTTCAAATAAAAAATTTTCTAAGGATTTTCTTTCAGAGGAAATAGTATATCTTTTCTGTTTTTTGTCTTTAATGATGTGTCTTAATGTTTTAAATTGTAGTGCGCGAGCAAATTGCTCTTCTTTCCGGGTACTTAAGTGTAATCTGAATCTTAAAGGCTTGGGAATAAGATTTTCAATTATGCAAGATTCCAAGAATTTTTGTTGGTTAATGATATTAGCGTGTTTTTTGCCTAGATTAATAAAATAAAAGATATCATTGGTCAATTGCTCCCCATAAGCAAGACGAAAATAGCGAAGAAGACCACACTGCCTTTCCATAACAAACAACAAAAGTACGAAGAACAACAGGGAAATCTTTTTGCAAGACAGTGGAGATTTTGAATGAATATTTCGGCCCTATGTCCAAGGGCCGTCCTCAGCAAGACAAAAATATATGAAAGAAAAAAGACTCACAACAACATGCGACCAATAAAACATAAAAATTAAAAAATTTTCAAAACAGTCCTAGCATCCTTACTTCAGCGGAGTTCAACCAGGACTGATAAAAAGTGAGGTAAAACAAGGCGATTCATTGAGATGAAAGAAAAATAATTCAAAAACACGGTCTTATTGCTAATCCAGCCTTTTTGGCAGCTAACCTCAAAGGTCTTTTTGTGACCGGTTCTGTGTTAATGTCTATCGGTTTTTTAAAATATTTTGCAAGATCATTTTTAATCAAATTTGTGTATAGAGCATTTAGTGTATATTCCCACAAGTTCCTATTTAAGGAAATATTATTATTAATCTTAAGTCTGATTTCAATTTCACTTTTCATCAGTGAAAATTCAAACATTAGCAATTAGTTGACTCCCAACAACAATTGCACCTTTAATGGAAAGACACTTTCATTAGCTGTATTGTGCTATGTTTTTAGCTTACTTTTTGCTGTTTTTCACCACCATTCCATTTCAATTTGGCACCCGCGGCTATTAAAAACAGCATATGAAGGTATTTTCTATAAAAAATAGCCACTGATTTCTCCTATCTTTTAAGATATATATTGTTGTCGAAGTTTCCATTTAACCAATTAAAACAATCAGACCATTTTCACTGTCTTTGATGCTTTAAGTCAGCAACTAAACAGCCACGATAAGCAAATATTGCTCGGTTACTTATGTGTTATAGCGATCACACTGCTCTTGATCTGTAATGAAACCGGTTTTCTGTGACCACTCGGAGATAATCTGCTTAGCGGAAGCAAGATGAACTACTATGCAGGTATATTTTAGTTAAATATTTAATACATAGATATGGTTGGGCGAGCTAGTCCATATAACACGTTTTGGGTGTCCTGCTTTCAATAATTCTTTGTTGCAGTTTCCATAATTTTGTAGCAAAATCATCATATTTTCATTATGTTTTGGTATATTTTATTGTGAATGATCTAAATTCACTTCTTTAGTGTAGTCGCTATAACACGTAAGTACCTTGCTCCAGTTTTAAACATCTTTGCGAACCCAGAGTAAAACTACTGATAAGTTGAAAAACTCAATGATTTGCCTCTAGTGAAAAGAATTGTAGGCCAAAGAAACAGTAAAACATAAATCGATAGACGATCCTTGGTGTGTCAATATTAACAGCAGGTGACCAGAAAGGTAAACAAACATCGCTTGGAAATGAAATGCCATCATAGGAAATGACGAGTCTTTTACAATGACTCGTGGAGAAGATAAACTTGTAGGAGAAAAATGGAAGGTGCTTCTTTTTCGACGAAGGTGCTTGAAACTATTTGTTACCAAGGAATGGCAGCGCCAACATAAAAACATAATTATTCAACTATATTTTAATTTGTAACAAACAGTCCAAATAGACAGCCACCGTATGGGTAATAATGCTGAAGCGCCCCTACAAGAAAAAAAAGAGAAAAGGCCATGAACATGACTAGCAATGACGAGTTCAGGAAACGATGGACATAGTGAACAACTCTTCTCCTGGCAATAACAAAAATTCAGATAATAAATGACTGAACTGGTATATTAATTTCTAGCTTAACATGTTCCTGTTACACAGGTCAACAGAACCAGAAACGATGGGGGATAAGAGTTGAAATATCAGAGGGCCCTGACAACAAAAAAGATTAGTTTTCCGGCTAAATTAGCCAAAAGGTATTGCGCACTAATGTTTTGCTAAAAATATTCCCTGGAAGGTCGGAAATTCTTGAAACGGAAGAGTAGATCCTTATCCACCTTGTATGTATTTACGTTAAATTGTGCAACTTTTCTGCAATACATTTCGTCTTAACCAACCCGCCTCCTTCATCTGCCCAATGGACACAATCAATAACCGTTTACGCATGCACATGTATATGATACACAGCACCAGGAGAGTAAGCTTCTTTCGGAACACGGCAAGCTCGTATATGTGTGATTCTTGCTGTAGCCTGTCTTCTGACTGCAGACTGATGTGTACTTCTTTCCCGGCCTTTTCCCCAGCATTTGTTTTGTTTTAGTTACATTTTTAAATAATTCAGTAATAACCAGGCATGTTTCATTGCACATACCCTCTGAAATATCTAAATTGCGCATTCACATAATTGTTGTGCTACTCTTTAGTTCTAAGTCACGGGGTGGCAAATCAGCAATACCAATTAAACTAAGAAATTCAGGCGTGAATCCAATTCCTCCTTCCTGTTCATCCTTCACGAATTCAGGCGTCTATCCTTCACGGAATCATGGCTTTTATAGGATTTTTATTCTCCTGGGAGGCGTTCGACAATCTTAGCATTTATTTTACTTACTCCCTAGTTAAGCGGCACTAAAATAGGAGTTCCTTCATTCCATTGTAATTGTGACTGGCAAAGCAATTTCCAAATACTTCAGCAATTAAGTTACAACCAGACATTATATCCTCAGGTAATTCAATTTCGTTGCAGTCATTTTGTGGAAGATTTCTATTTCCCAGTTCTAAGATATACTTTGAGAATGCTTCCTGTTCATGATGCAAGTTTTTCTTTAAACGCATATGAATGTGACGTCATATGATTTGTATTCTCCTGGTAGGTGTTCGACAATCTCGCATATATTTTGGCTTATTTTTACTTCTTTGTTGAGCGGTGCTATTCCAGTAACGTGTTCGTTTATTCCATTCTAGTTTCTAAATACTTCCTCAATTAAATTACCACTAGGTCCTCTAATTCAATTTCATACAAGTCATTTTTTGCAAGATTTCGATTTTCCAGTTCCAGGTTGTATTTTGCGAATGCTTCCTGTACATAGTTTTAGACGCGCTTTTCGTTTTAATGAAACCCCGGTTGAGATCTAGTTAGGCTGCTAGGAATTCCTGCAATTAATTCCTATGAGATAGGTGATTAGTGAAGTGGTACAGCAATGTATATTGGGCCCAGTTCCTTGTATCAGCCTATATAATCATTTGACAATAGAGTACCTCTATCAGTGTTAATGCTCTAGAGAATAAGGGCTTAAACACCCAACATAGGAGCTATTTTCTAATAAGATAGGATAAAATAACATGTATTTCAAGCAAAAATGTGGCCAAGTACATGAATAACATACACGATTAACAAATTACACCACTCCTCATAAAAATAAAGAAAAAATAAAATAAAAACTACTCTCTTCTTTTTGCAAAATCATGGTAAGATATCAAGATACCTTCCCACTAGACAAATAAATTGTGACGACGTAATTTTCACGGCATCTGGAGCCAGCACTTTCTGATTCCCAAGTAAATTGTTCCTCGCCCCGAAATGACCTGGACAATGACTTAGACAATACTTTAAATCCCCATTCTTTTACTGGCAAGGAGAACAAGCAAACCTGATGTCCGGACCACTTTTCTTCCTCTCAAAAACTTTCAATCGTCTGGTCCTCCAGCAACCCCTTGATTTCCTTGTCCAACTGTAATTGTTGACTAGTTGGCCCAAGGCCATCATTCCATGCGAAAGAAAAACCTGTTTTATCCAGTACCTCTTTAACTTTAAAAGGCCAAGATCTTTTCCTATGTAGCTGAAGTAACTCATCATATGCAGCCTTCAGTAACCTATCACTGGGTAACTGTAAAACCCTTAATCAAAATTTTATCATTTGGACTGTCCTATAACTTTTAAGAGACCACAGTCCAAGGTCTTCATTAAGAAACTGGTTATGGGTCATTCTATGCAACCCGTACAATCTCTTAAAATAACCTAGCTGAACGCTTTCTAACTGGGCAGCGTTCACGTGTCCCTAAATCTCTGCTCCGTAATAGAGAGTAGGCATTATCTTAAATAAAAAAATCCTCTTATGCAAAGATGAATTCTTTATTCCACTAATTTTATTCCTGAAAAGTGAAAATGTTGCAGCTCTTCTCCTATTTAATACTTCTTTAATATGAGAAATCCATCCACCATTACTTTTGAAGATATAGCCAAGATACTTTATTTTTTCAACTACTTCTAATTGTTGTCCTCCAAATACATATATTATCTATTTTTTCATTCCTTTTACTGAAAACAACCACTTTAGTTTTCATACCGTTAAGCTGTAACTTTTTCATTTGTAAATATTCCTCAATTAAATCAAGTAATATCTGAAGCTCTCTTGCCCACTTCGCCACCAATGCAGTGTCATCCGCAAATAATAACACCAAAAAATTAATTTTTCTAAGACACACCTTTGGAGCCCACTTTGTTTCCAGAAACTCCACCATATCATTCAAAAACAAACCAAACAGTATCGGGGACATGGCGCTGCCCTGCTTCACTCCTTTCTTACGGTCAAATAGCCTGGAAAATCCCGAACCTGCAACCCTGACCAAAGACTTAGTCCCAGAATGCATACCAACAAATAAACGAATAAAACTTAAAGGTAGACCTACATCTCTTAAACACTTTTCAAGTCTAGAAACGCAACATACAGCTTAATTCTACCTGATCCATACTTCTCTATCAGTGCACTTAACACAAATGCTCTATCCGACGTACTATACCCTTTCTGAAACCCCCCTGCTCCTCTTTAATTACCCCATAACCCTCCAACCATTCATTCAATCGATTGTCCAAAATCTTTTCTAAAATTTTACTAAGTGCAGGCGCTAATGCTATCAATCTATAGCTATCATGATCACTAGGACAAACTTTCTTACATAGAGGTACCATAATCAATACTTTCCATAGGGAAGGCCATACACCACTATTTATAATTCTATTAAAAATATTCACTAAAACTAGCAAAAAAACGCCAAGAAACCTCTTTAACAACTGCTGGTATACCATCTATTCCTGGCCCTGATCCTCCCTTCATCTTCTTAACTACTTTCCTAACTTCATCTGAGGTTACCTCATTCACTAAATTATAATCTTTTTCTTTCATCGGAAACTGCGGAGCAACCCTTGATTCTTCACTATCAAGGCCACTTCACTATCAAGGCCACTTCACTATCAAGGCCAATAAGCTTCCCTATTTTCTTAGAGCGTTGTTCTTTGTAGAGGCAGGGAATTCTTTGGGTGGGATTCCTTTTTTCGTGAACCATAATGTTTGCTTTATTCAATGAATATCAAAAACAGTTTATTTAAACCCTCTATACATAAAAAATGCGATAACTTGAGCATGAAGAAGGAAAAAAGGGAAAGGAAACTTTTAACTGGGGACAACTCCACGTCAACACAAATACAGAAGACGAAGATTATAACTTAAAAAAAATCGCATAAATGAAAGACGATTTTAATGGAAAATAATTTACTATATTCTAATGAAGAAGAGGCCAAGGACTTTTTGCTGTAGAAACATCAGTGCTACTCACGCAAATAAGTGACTTTCCTTGTTGTTAAAGCCAGGAGACTGCAAGTTTCCTGAATCGGGTTATCAACCATGGTAATTCCAATGGTGACTTTTTATTTCAATCCAACACCATTTTTAAGGTTTCAGGTTATTTTTGAAATTACCATAAATTCGGTTTCAAAATAGCATTTTACTATTAAGATCAATTTAGATAATGATTTCATTTCTGAATCAGCTAGAAATGGCTTTTTTCTCACTCGTCTGATTTTTATGAAACGGGCTTTATTATTTTTAATTACTATGTTTTGGTTACTATATGGACCGATATTCGTTCCTTACTAGGTGGTGGCTACCGCTGTAACCATGATGTAAGTTACTGTTTAAATACATATGCATGTGACGTCATTCATATATTTTTTTTTATTTAAGGCTCTAAAGGAATTAAACAGAAAAAAAGAGGGACACACCATTGCATCCAATGTGAAAGAGATTTTCCATGTTGCTCAATAAGGGGGGCTGACTGGTTTTCGACTATGATGATTCAATGGTGCATTTTTCACCATAGATGTGGGATTTCAGGACTGCTTTTCCAAATTTATGCAAATATATTTTCGTAATATACTTTACCAACAAGATTTATTGAAATAATAGTTATCATTCTTGAATCTGCTTCAAATTGTGATTCTTCCTCACTTAAGTTTTTTCTCGAAACGTATTTTAAATTTTCGGTTACTATGGACTAGGTTTCGTTCTTTACTAGATTACCCTAAGTGAAAAACCCTTATATTTTCTTTATTTTTTACCAGTGTTTCTTTTCTGGAAATGTTCCAGAAGCACTGGATACTACAAATTGAGCATAAGCAATTTGGAAACAAAATGGCATCTAATAGAAGAATGCCCGGACGGGGTTAGATACCAGTTGGAGGCATTCCATAAATTGAGTGTTAAGCTAGAGGAGAAGCTTAAAGAAGGTAATGTCCGATAGCTGGCAAAATATACGTTAAGAATGGGAAAACTAAACATTAGTCCCTCAGACCAATAATTAGGCTTTTTTGTGAAAGCAATGAACCTTGGTAAATGGCGTCAATTCACAAAAAGGTTGGGCGATTTTTTTTTTTTTAAATCTCGGAGGGGGTCAACTTTTTTTCTAATTTTTCCAATGAAAATGCCAAAAAAAAGTATTTTTCAAAGAAAAAACAAAACAATTACTTTTCTAAATCGGAGGGCGGGACAAAAAGCGTAATAAATTAACAGGCAACATGGTGAAAATTGGGAAGCTAAATATTAGTCCCTCATAACTAATTAGTTTTTTTTACCGTGGAGGTAATGGGCTCTTGTACCCCGAGCTTCGACTCAGTTCAATTAGTCTACTTCTAATAATAGTAGAATTTAGAATTTAGTAGGAATTTAGAGAATTTAGTAGGAAAACTCGACTTTGAAGTAAAAACAAAGAGTACAATATTAACAAGGAACTGTATGGTCCTTACCATTATCAAGGCACTTAAAATTCCTCGTCAAGTAACACAACTGGAGAGGAATAAATCTCGTATCTGGACTCAATCCTGAAGGAGTCTCTGGAGGCTCAGTCGACATAAAAGTTCTCTGCAACTGCCAGCCAATATCATTCAATATGGCTGACTTCAACATATATGGGGTTACTTCTTTCATATACTTCACTGAAACGAAGAACGATGATACCACTAGCAATGGTGCCACAGCAACAAACAAAAAAGGGAAAGAAGCCAAAATTAAAGGAGAAGCATGCAAACAATACATAAGCGAAAATTGGAGAAAACCAACAAGACAAATTAAGGTACAGAACAACAAACCTCTACCTTTTCAAGATTCAATATATTCTATATGGTAACAGTGCAGTTCGTTCTTTCTTCTGGGCTAAATGCTACAAAAACAAAAATTCTAACTTCCTTACATTTATAAAAAATTTTATATTGATTGTCACAGTGGGTTCTACTCAAGGCTTAAGCCAGGATTTTTTTTTTGGGGGGAGGAGGGGATGGGGTGTAAAATACACTAAAAAAAGCATCAAAATTTTTTTATATGCATTTTGTTACGTTTTTATGAGTCGGACACAAATTTCGGGAGTGAGGGAGGGGGTAAACGCCCTACTCCCCCTAGATACGGACTTGCTTCCAGATTAACAGATCTCAGTATAGAGGGGAGGAGGTGAACATTGTAGAATAAACATAAAAAAAGGGAATAACCTTCAAACCGTTCCTGGCTTTTAATTCTTTTTAACTTTATTTATTATTTTATTTTTTCATTTATGTACGAACTGACAGCCTCCAAATGATTCCTTATGGGCGAATTTCTTCAGAAATATTAATGTTTTCGCATTAGTATTTTTCTATTCATGAGTGGAAGGGGAGGGGGCAAGAATGATACCACTAGCAATGCTGCTACAGCGAACAAACAAAAAGAGAAAGAAGCCGAAATAGGGGAGAAGCATGCAAACAAAACAAAGGATAACATTGGAAAATAGAAACGAGACAGATTAATATAGAGAAAAGAAAACTTATCTTTTAGAACATCCCATAATATAAATCACTACGATTGTTTTTTTGTTTTTTTTAATACCTCCAAACTTTACAATTCGACTTTATTTGAAGTTTCATTATCATATATTCTGAAGACGCTTTTAAAAATAGGGGAAAAAAACCGTTGAAATCCAAAGAAATATGTTAAGATTTATGTCGAAAACGAAATTTCGTTTTTAGGACTATTAAAAGGCAACTCACAGATAAGTATTACAGATAGGACATCCAAACATGGAAAACACGAAAATTAATCACAGAATAAATCACGGACAAGTATTAGAGGTAGGACAACCAAAACCACGAACAAATGAAGTTAATCATCAATACATCTTTCCTTTTTTCAGAAATTTCTGACTAGAAACACCAAAAATCCCTTTTCAATCTATGTATCTCAGCAATTCACACTTCCACCTTTGGTACAATGACATTGAAAATGATGAAAACAGTAATGATAATTATAGAGTTAAAGTTTAGTTCCTGATAAGCCTAGAGGTCATGTGGACAAGCAGACCTCCAATGCCCTCCTTCACGAAAAATTATACTAGACATTTTTGTCTTATAACATTTATACTAAACATTTAACAGTTATACTAAACATTTAACATTGGTCCAAAAAGACACACCAGGAAACTGGAAAAAAATTGGACTAAATAATGGATTATTTCTAATTTCAAATCATTCCCAAAAAAAATCCTCTGGTACCTGAATTAATGAACCACACAGGCCTGAGTTTTAAAATTCTGTTTCAAGATAGTAATACAAAAAAAAAAAAAAAAAAAAAAAAAAAAAAAAAAAAAAAAAAAAAAAAAAAAAAAAAAAAAAAAACCAGGCTGAATGAGAAATAGGTAATTACCCTATTCTATGTTGATTCAAACAGAGTAAAATGCAAAGCTGTTTAGTTTCTTTTCTTCTTTTTTTGTTAGACCTGAGTTTTAAAGTCCCTGATAGCAAAGTTTTGAATAGACCTAATATAGATTATCATCAGCCACTAACAAAAGTAATTTAGCACACATTTTCTTTGCCTAATCCTAGTCAGACCGTCTATTTCTGCAAAATAATTTATACAAGGAGTCGTCCACTTAAAAAAATTATGAACACCAGGTGACATGCACCACAAATGGCATAGTTTGACCATGTCTCCTCGAACAAGTAGGGCACAAAAAGGCTCGGCGTGGTGGAGGTTCGCCATCCAAGGCACTTCGAGATATTTGGTATGTAGCAGAGAGTTGGAAACCCTTTGAATTATTCAGTAATGCATACATTGATTTCCACCTGACAGCTCACTTTTTTTTTCTTTTAAGCAAAATAAACAACCGTTATCTTTAAAACAGGTTTTTATCACTGTTCATGTAATGCAACTTACATCAATCCATCAGATTAATCAGGCCCACTTTTCCTAACCAAACTGCTAAGATCTTACTTCCCTGAAGGAAGAACTTTTCTCTCATGCATTAATGCAAAAGCATCCCAGACTATCTTTAATTTCATTCACTTATATGAGAAATAAGGCAATTTTCCTTCGCCAATAGAAATGACTATTATTATATTCTCAGGAAAATCCCTACTTTTCTGATCAGAGGAAAAATAATTTTGAAAAGGGCCAAAAACATATGAAAAGTTAGCGATAACCTTGAGTGCATTTGGACCCTGAACTACGTTAGTCGACCGCAGTTTATTTGCCTACAATCTTGTTCTTCTTTATTCTTTCATGTTTTGAATAATGGTCAGAATCCATCATAATAGACATATTCTATACGAAATCTAAATTTTAGCTCAGTTAACAAATGCAGCAAAATGAGCACAAGAAAATAAAATGAAATATATGATTCCTAGAACTATTAAAAAAAAAAAGAACCCAAAATAGAGCACAGCATACAGTTATAACTAATTGAATCACCGCAAAAAAGAATTATCCTTTTTATACTGCCTCATACCAAAAACATGCTCTCTAAATTTATACGGCTCTCTAAAAGATAGACTGCCTCATACCAAAAACATGCTCTCTAAATTTATTTTCCCTGTGCAAGTTTTTGGCATGTTATTATCTGTCGTCCAAAGATTCAAAAATTTCAAATTTCAAGGCAATAATTTCGCTATAATTCGATAGCTGAGATTTAACTTAATCTTACTACCGAATTACACTTCTTTTTTTTTTAATGCGTTTAAAAGGTTTAAAAAACATTTAAAATAATACGTTTTTCCTTTTTCAAGCAAGTTTAGGTCTTTAAAAAATAATCTTAGAAGAAGTATTGGTAATATCATAATATCAAATTTCAAGGCAATAATTTCGCTATAATTCGATAGCTGAGATTTAACTTAATTTTACTACCGAATTACACTTCTTTTTTTTTAATGCGTTTAAAATGTTTAAAAAACATTTAAAATAATACGTTTTTCCTTTTTCAAGCAAGTTTAGATCTTTAAAAAATAATCTTAGAAGAAGTCTTGGCAATATCATAATATCAAATTTCAAGGCAATAATTTCGCTATAATTCGATAGCTGAGATTTAACTTAATTTTACTACCGAATTACACTTCTTTTTTTTTTAATGCGTTGAAAAGGTTGAAAAAACATGTAAAATAAGACGTTTTTCTTTAAAAAAAAATCTTAGAAGAAGTCTTGACAATATCATAGTTTTAGGTCAGTGACTGAAGAGATCTCAAACTAATGAATCCAATAATATAAACATTTTCTCGGTACATGGTATAGTTGTAAGGCGGTCAAAAAATCACGACATAAACTTTATGCCGGAAAAGAATGCCCACGGATTTTTTGTTATGCTCGATTATGGTTTGAGCATAAATATTTAAATAGATATTAGCATTGCAATATTATATTTAAACGGATAAACTTTATTTAGCAATTAATGATCGAACTTGTTTTTATCACTGACGTCGAAATCTGGAAAAGGGTAGGATTAGCATCTAAGAAGTTCAACTGATATTTCTCATTTCTGCAAAATTCTTGCAGATAATATAACAGGGATATTCATGTCATAAAAAAAACTTTTTGAGCCTACCTTCAAGCTCAACGATTTTTCCAGCTTGTTTCAAAGCTTTAACAGCATCATCATGTGTGGCATTTCTCATGTCCTCACCATTGACACTCAGTATAGCATCGCCAACATATAACTGCTCTGTAAGATCAGCAGCCATGCCCTGAAAAATTACTTCCTTTAAGTTCTTCAGTTTTTCTATGGTTATTTCCAAATACCTTCAATGGTCTTATTTTTTTTAAAAGAAGCATATCAATTTTTGTTTTGTTTTATAGCTGTTAGTTTCAAAAACTAACAAATGACTTATCAGTCAACTGACCCTGAAATACGGCTTCCTTAATGTTGTTCTTTTTATCAATAGTTTTTTTTTTCAAAGACCTCTTTATTATACAAAAAGTACTTGAATATTATAGGAAATAATTAGAATAATCGCGAATATCTTGATATTTTTTAAGATAGTCCCAGATGTCAGAAACCAATGCATAGCTGATCAGTAAAGTCCATTATATGATGTTTTTATAAAAATCCATTGTTCTTATATATGTTTTAACATACCCATTGTTTTCTTATGAATCCTAATTCTGAAAAAAAATCAGTTTAGAATAGATTATTAAATACAATTTAGTATTAGAACGATGGGGATTTGTTTAGTCCTTTACCACTACTATTACTAACAAATCACGGGAGCATCAAGCCACCAGAGGCCAACACAACTACGTATGCTCCTTTTCCATCCCAATCTATTCAAAGCCTCCCTATTTACACCCTCCTAGGAATTTCTAATTTCCTTTAGATGTTTCTTTATGACATCTTCCCCTCCCAACCACGGAGAACTGGCTTTCTGTTTAGCCCTAGACGGTTGGCAGAAAAGGACAATCTTCGGTAATCTGTCATCCTTCATCCGCAAAACGTGCCCTAGCCAAGTCAACCTTTTTTTCATTATAGACCTAGAAAGCAGGATGGAACCACATTTTTCGTAGAGCCTACTGTTTGAAATACGGTCAGTCATCCGGGTACCCAGAACAATCTGTAGGCAATTTCTCTGGAAAAAATCTAGCAAATCTTATACCGCCTTTCGGAGCGTCCATGCTTCAGAACCGTATTTGACAAGTGTCATCACTGTAGCTTCCCATATTCTAATCTTGGTTTGCAGACTTATCTACCTATTCTTCCAAACTTTTTTCAACTCTGGGCCTTGGCTATTCTACTTTTAATATCTTCACTGCTCTCGTCGTCTTTACAAATAATTAACTAAAAAAAACAAGCTTTTTTTTAACTGAAAGTAAGGAGCTACATTAAAACTTAAAACGAACAGAAATCATTCCGTATATGAAAGGGGCTGTCCCCTCCTCAACGCCTCGCTCTTTACGCTATAGTTAGACTCTGTCTCACAACTTTATTTTTTAAAACAATAAAAAACTTTAGCATAAAGAGCGAAGCGTTGAGGAGGGGACAGCCCCTTTCATATATGGAATAAGTTCTGTTCGTTTTAATGTCGCTCCTTACTTCCAGTTAAAAAAACTTGTTTTTTTTATTTAATTTCTGAACGTTTTTAAATTAATGCAGCTTTGATTTAGGTTCACCGTACATGAATAATTAAAACGAAATTCCCATATTAATTTTTCTTTTTTTGGCTAATTGGCTTTCTCAAAATTTTGTTCTGACGCAACTAACGAATTAACTTAGGCTACGTAACGAGTTTCTATTTTCGTATGTTTTTATTACGTATATTAGGGAGTTCGCTCTCTAGTCAATACCTCGCTCTTTACCCTAAAGTTCGAATTTTGTTCGAATCACAAAACCCCTGAATCATAAAGGCCGTTTAATTAGAATAGATAGCTCTTTTGAAAGTACTAAAAAAATCTTTAGCGTAAACAGTGAGGTATTGACTAGGGGGCGAACCCCCTCATATACGTAATAATTTCTGTTCGTTTTATCTTTTAATGTTGCTTCTTACTTTCAGTTTAAAAAAACTTGTTTTTTTATTTAATTTCTGATCGTTTTTTAAATAATGCTAGGAAATCTGGCGTCCCTTCATAGAAATGTCCCTTCCCCCAAGGGAATATCCTCCATGGAAAGATCCTCCCCGTAACCCAAACCTACTCTGACCCCGACCCCCCACTAGAAAAAAATTCCTCCTGAAAACGCCGGTATACTTCCCAATAACCAATACTATATGTAAACAATGGGCAAACTTTATAACTTGCAGCCCTTCCCCCGGGAACAGTGGGGGATTAAGTCATCCTCAAAGACATATGAACTAGATTTTCGACTTTGCTGAAAAAAAATGGCTATCTCAAAATTTTGATTGGGTAACTTCGGGAAAAAAATTAGCGTGGGAGGGGGTCAAGTTGCCCTCCATTTTTTTTGGTCACTTAAAAGGGGGACTAGAACTTTTAACTTCCGTTCGAATGAGCCCTCTCACGATATTTTAGGACTAATGGATCGATACGATCACCCCTGGGAAAACAAAAAAAAAAACAAATAAAAAAACAAATAAACACGCATCCGTGATCTTTCTTCTGGCAAAAAAAATACAAAATTCTACATTTTTGAAGATAGGAGCTCGCAAACTCTATAGTAGAGTTGTCTGGTACGCTGGATTTGATGATGTGATTTTCATTAAAATTCTATGACTTTTAGGAGTTGTTTTCCCCTTTTTTCGAAAATAAGGCAAATTTTCTCAGGTGCCTAACTTTTGATGGGTAAAACTAAACTGGATGAAACTTATATATTTAAAATCAGCATAAAAATCTGATTCTTCTGATGCATCTATTGGTATCAAAATTTCGTTTTTCAGAGTTTCGGTTACTATTGAGCCGGGTCGCTTCTTACATACAGTTCGTTATCACGAACTGTTTGATACGACCAAGTTGAGTGAAGCTGTCCACCTGACCAATCTTTTCGTTACCCAAGGTCACCTTTTCATCTTCACTAATTCCTAGCCTTATAATAATAATCTTTATTCTTCCCCTTTATTACACTGCAATGACATGGGTATCGTCAAATAAAAGCATAAAAAAAAACTATTCTAGCACCCTGAACTTGCAAAACCTCTAAAAGTTTAGTTATTTTGCTCACACTTTCATCTAGGATGCTTAAATCATCAACATAATCTAAGTCCAGGAAAGTCTTTCTCAATTATTCACCTGAGAGTGACAATTTGGTCGACACGTCCTCTACCCTTTCTAAAACCGCACTGTTCTTCTCTCGTAACTTTGTCTACAGTCCCTCTCAGTCAAAAAATTGTCGTATTACTAATTAACTTGCTACCTACAGAGACCAGGCTAATGCCTCAATAATTACCAAACTTACTCTAATCACATTTCTTATACAGTGGTTTAATTAGGGTTTACCTAAAATTCCTAGGTACTTGCTCGTTTTCAAAAATCATATTCATAATCTTCAATAACTTATTTCTAACCTCAGAACCACCATATCTAAGAAACTCATTTACCACACTATCAGCACCTGGAGCCTTATTATTTTGTAATCCTTTTAGTACTATCACTAATTCTTCCTCGCAAAACAAATCTTCCTTCGCATCTGAGGTATCATAAACTTTTTCATTTTCCTCTATATCTTATCCTGTAACTCTATCTCGGTTTAGCACATTCTCAAAACGTTCAGCCTATCTCTCTTTTAACTCTTTCCTTCTCCCTAATTATGGCCCCGTTCCTATCTTTAACTGGGCTAAGTCCGGAATGACTACTCCCTCCCTTTTATCGTTTAGAAATTAAAATATTAACGAGGGAATTATTGTAATCATAATATGCAGAATAAAAAATTGCATCATTTGCACAAACACCCATTTTCTGTAAAAATCAACTATACTCGTACACGTGCAACTAGACCCCAGCGCCACGCCGGCGCACCAACCGAACGCCGCCAACGAAAGGCCCGGTTGACCGCCGCCGAAGTGTCGCAATGCCGCCGGTACGCCACACGCGCGCAGCCACCGGCAGAGGTGGTGGCCTTCGGTTGACTGAATTAATTTTGGGGCAATTCTTTATTGCGTCAACCGCAAAGTCGGATCTTTTCTTTTCTCGTGTGGTTAAGTATTTCGATTTTACTGATTAGGAATCAAGCAGGGCTTGCACTATCCACGAATTTTCGGGGATTTTCCCGAAAATCTATGTGTCACCCCCAAAAAAAATTGGTTCACCGAATCCCCGGAAATCACCCAATCGAGGTACCACCCCTAGTGATTTATCAATAGTGACTATCCCTGCCAAATATTACCTTGTATACCATAATTCTTATTACTCTCTTGTTCGTTAATTTTCGTGTCTTGTATTACTTTGCATATAAACCAGACTGATACAATTGCAATATTCACGGTTCTTCATATCTTGACAAAAGTATCTTATTTATGAAATTAAATTTAAAAAAAACAAGATTTTTAACTGAAAGTAAGAAGCGACATTAAAACTTAAAACGAACAGCAATTTTTCCCTATATGAAAGGGGCTGTCCCCTCCTCAAATCCTCGTTCTTTACGCTAAAGATTTTTACTTTTTTTAAAAGGAGGGTGGTAAAAAAGAATCAAACTTTACCTAACAGAACGCGGCTTTGAGGCGGGGATAACTCCTTTCATATACGAAATGATTGCTGCTAGTTTTAAGTATTAATGTCACTCCTTACTTTCAGTAAAAAAAAAATTATTTTTTACTTAATTTCTGAACGTTTTTCAACTAATACGGGTTCGATTTTGGCTCACCGTGCATGAAAATTAAAACACAATTTGCATATTAATTTTGGCAGATTTAATCCAAATATGAAGGGTCGCACCCTGTCCAATACCTTGCTCTTTACGCTAGTTCTTGTTAACACTTTTAAAAAAGCTTCCTATTCTAATTAAACAGCCCCTGAGTTTCAATTTTAGCAAACAGTCAAAATTTAGCGTAAACAATAAGGTATTGAGGAAGGGGCAGCCCTTCATATATGGCATAATTTCTGCTCGTTTCTCACACAATGCCGCTAAATCTGGCTCACCCTCTATGAAATATACCCCTCCCCCTCTAGGAACACCTCCGTGGAAATTTAATTCAACGTAAAGTGCACCCCCCCCTCCGTTAAATTCCTTCCAGACAGTTCCTTCCTCGCTGAGAATCGCCCCCTCTCTGTAAAATTGCTTGTGGACGATTCACCCTGAAAGATTCGCGCGTAAAAAAAGCCCCCGGGTAATCCCCCCAGAACATCTCCATATAAAAAATTTGGCAAAGAGAATGTAAGACAATTAAAAAGAATTTCGTATAGTAATTCTGCCAAACCCCCCAATGTAACATTTCCCCTAGAATATTCACTCATCAGAAATTTCCCTGCCAAAGGAAGATTCTCTCCTTAGAAATCCACCCCAAGCACAACCCGCCCTAGAAAGGCTGTATACTTCCCAATAACAAATGCTATATGTAAACAATGGGCAAAGTTCACAACTTGCAGCCCTTCTCCCGGGGACTGTGGCGGGCCATTTTACACCTAAAGACATAGTTATTAGATTTTTCGACTATGCTGAACAAAATGGTTATCTAAAAATATCAATCCGGTTACTTTGGGAAAAAATGAGCGTGGAAGGGGGCCTAGTTGCCCTCCAATTTTTTTTGTTACTTAAAAAGGACACTAGAACTTTTGATTTCCGTTCGAATGAGCCTTCTCGCAATATTTTAGGACCACTGGGTCGATATGACCACCCCTGGGAAGAAAAAAACAAACAAATAAAATGCATCCGTGACGTTTCTTCTGGCAGAAAAAAAGAATACAAAATTCCACATCTTTGCATATAGCTTTAAATCTCTACAATAGGGTTATCTGATACGCTGAATCTGATGGTGTGATTTCATTAAGAATCTATGACTTTAAGGGAGATCTCCCCCCTTTTTCATAATAAGTCAAATGTTACCAGGCTCGTAACTTTTGATGGGTAACACTAAACTTGACGAAATTTATATATTTGAAATCAGCATAAAAATCCTCCCTTTTAATTAGATTCCTTAGATCTTATTGACTGCCACAGCGAATCTATTATCTATTATTTCAACTATTATGCAAGGGATCTTAAACGCTACAGCCATTCCCTTTCTACAAGATTTCAACTTCTCTTGATGAATAACGAAGAAGACCAGCGTCCAGCCAGCGACTTGCGACGCTTTTAACTCATGAATAGGCCGGAATCTTTTGTAAATTCAAGCTGGGATTTGAGAAAGACTGATGAAAACATTAATGGCTGCGGTCAACATTGATCGCGCCGGCGGCACGCCACCAGCATCTCACCGGCGGCGGCGCGAAAAAATCATCGGCAGCGCGCCACCGCTGCTATTTTTGGTCCCGCCGCCACCGGTCTTCCTTTATCGGCCCGGTGCCGGGATCTATGTGCAACTCTAATAACATCACTAAAAAAAAACAATGCTAAAATTAATAGTGACAATAACACTAAAAACTAACTATGTATTAATATTGCGAAAACTAGTTTTATTTTACATTCAAGAGTAGGTGAGCCCCAGGACATTAATGGAAAAATTTTGTTTGCGAAGGAGTCAGTAAAACAAGCGCATGAAACGCGATACCTTCGTTTGTACCAAGATTACAAATCTTTCATGGAAACGACACAGTGATGTTGCTGCAACGAAAGTCGCACAAGGGGTTGGAGTAATTCGAAATTTTAAAAAAATTTTACCACCACAAATTTTATTTCTTTACATAATGCTTTAGTCCACCCATATATTTCATATGGATGTCTGTTGTGGTCAAGCAACTTTTATTCGAATTTTAAAGGAGTACAAATTCTTCGAGTACAAAACAAAGCTATAGGCTACGACTTATTGGTGGATACTTGGAAAAAGTTAATGACACTGAAACATATTATAATAAACTTAAAGTGCTTAATGTCAGGCAACTTCGTGACTATCAAGCAGGAATTTTCTCGTATCAGTGTTGGAATTGTATCAGTCCTGAGGTATTTCATGGTTTTTACAGGGAAAATAAATCATTTCATAGTAATAGTACCCGTAATGCTGATAATCTTGTGACTGAATACAGAATTGGCTCAGAATGATTGGGCCAAATCGGGCTCCACGTCTGAAAGGGCCCCGCTCTACCATCAAAATATACAATTTAATGAATATTTCCGAAATTGTGAAAATTCCAGTAAGTGTTGCTCTTGGGGCGAGATCAGATTCCAGACTAAAACCAATTAAAAAAACCATGTGATATCAACAATAAATCAGGATAGACTAAAGAGTTTAGCAATCATGTTGACTCACAGTGAAGACTCAGGGAAAATTGATTCTAAAATCGTTTTAAAAGCATTTGTAGAACAAAAAAATTAGAAATATGTAATTTAATGTGCCTATATTCGGTGATGTAAATTCCAAAAGGCATTTTCAGCAGTTTCATAATATCTAGGGGACACAAACGTAAATTAAGGTTCGCACAAAATGAGTACAAAAAGAACACAAGAGGACAAAACCGTAAGCTCAAAATGAACAAACTGGACCATCAAAAGAGACAGGATCAAGAGAAGGACCTGAGAAAGGTAAATGTACGACGGGTGATAATGAACAATCTAGACCAGTGGTTCTCAAACTTATTTAGACACTGTACCCCTTTTTACCCACAATACATTTTAGGTACTACTTCTCAGTTACCGGCACTAAGCAAACTATAGCTAAAATATAAATAAAATCGCCAGTTTTAGAGTTTAAGGGTTATTTTATTTGTTTTTGTTGGCCGGCCGCGTACCCCCTAAACATTGTTGAGTACCCCCCAAGGGGTAAGCATACCACAGTTTGAGAACCACTGACCTAGACCATCAATAGTGACAAGACCAATCCAAGTAACTAAGGCAAAAGGCACTGAAAAATGTCTGAAGCAAAGATAAACGAAAATAAATATCAAAGAGATATGTAGTTAAAATATTAGTGAAACGGACTATTAGAACAAGTCAAACACGAAATTGAAGAATATAGAAATATGCAATTAAAAGATAAGTGGCAGCGAGAATCACAACGACTCAAAGACGTAACTGAAGAAAAAACAATATGCGGTTACAGGACATGCGATAATAAGGATCAGAAAGAATCAAAATGAAGAACAGAGAAACGTCTGGTTAAGAGATATACGACCGAGAGAACAAAGAAGTATGCAGTTAGAAAATAATCAGCAGCGAGAAATACAAGCGACACAGACCATGTCAAAAATGAAAGTGAAGAACAAAGAATTGTAGGGTTAGCTGAAAAACTACAGGAAGTATAAAGAGTGTCAAAAATGGCAGTGAAGAAGAAAGAATTGTCTGCTCGATAGAATTCGATAGTAAGAATGATATATATACCAAAATGCAGAAGGAAAAAAGAGGTACCTACGTACATGATGGTACACATTCGAGAATAAACCGATTTTATCTGTTTGTATTAAGAGACATTTAGCTTACGCTCAGTGGAAAACAAGTGCCAGGTGACAGAATACACTTGACTCATATAGTTTGGGCTATATATATTTGCTTATTAGGGGGTGGGGGTAAAGTATTTTTAAAGCGTGAAGGTAGAAAACAAATCTTACTTCATTATCTGCAGAATAACTATGGCGCACATATTTTGCGTGCACACCCGGTTTATTTTACTCCCCCCCCCCCCCGTCTAATGTGCAAAAATACAACCCAAATTTGTGTCTAAAGTATTATATTTTCATTATATCTTGGTATATTTCATTATGATTGATCTAACTTCACTTCTCGAGTGTGTACCATTATGTACACAAGTACCGAAAAAAAAATATGTTAGAAGAACAGGATCATCACAATCTTTGATGTCAACAAATTATGGCATAAAAAAAATAAAAATAAAAAAAAAACAAGTTTTTTTTTAACTGAAAGTAAGGAGCAAAATTAAAACTTAAAACGGGCAGAAATTACCCCGTTATATCAAAGAAGCTGCCCCTTCCTCAATACCTGACTCTTTAAACTAAAGTTTGTATTACTTAAAAAAAACTGTGTAACTGTGCATAAAAGCACAGTTGTCACAAAAAGTCAAAAGCGAGGTATTGAGTAGGGGTAGCCCCTTTCATGTAACGGAATAATTTCTGCCCGTAAGTTCATATCAAGATTGGTTTATATCTAACAACCTCCTCGGGTAAATGCCCCGATGACAAGATTCTAGTCCCCTACTCCTTCTATCCTCCAAAGAAGTCAGGTCAAATCATTATACACAAGAGATATAAATAGGAAGCCAGCTCTAATATCCCATTCCCCCGACAACCTCAGGCAAATGTCCTGACGACACTAATTTAGCCCCAACCCCCTGCGAGCCTACTAAGTTAGGCTAATGACAAGAGGCTGTACCCCACCCCTAAAATGTTGAGATTTCTACAATAGTTCTATTTAATGTGTTACTTTTTCATATAAAACTACTATTTCTAACATTTTCCGAATACGTACCCCCTCCCACCGAAATAAACTCCATACGTACCCCTTTCGAGTGAACAATTTTGCCTTCAACTCAAGTATACAAAGCTTAGAATTACACAATAATATTAAAGCAACTGTTTGCACAGGCGTTCACAACTTTAGTGGGGGAGAGGGGTCCAATACCACAAGAGGTACATATTTTTTAAGTTCTTCTGATGAATTTTTGGGTTTGCTTTGTTCCGCGAGCGAAAAATTTAAGAGCAACATCTTAAGTATACATAAATGTACTCCTAAAGTACAGTTCTAAGAGACAAAAACATGTAACATTTACCTTGAAAATTTTGGAAATCAGAATAGGCATTTTGTTTTCAGCTCCACCTTTGATTGAAATACCAAGGCCTGAGCTTTCCGGCTTGATAACTCTCACCAACCTTTTCTTGCCAGAAGGAGCTGCTTCTGTAAAATCATGGTTCAAATAATGAAGTGAATATTGCGACTTTTAAAAAACAAAGTCAAATAAAAAAAGGGTTTCATTTGTAATATCTTACAAAGACAAAACTATGGTGTTTAATACTCCCTGCAAGGCTGTGAAACATGTCACTCAGGGAAACAGAATAAAACCACTACAAGGATATACAAATTTTTGTAAAAATAAAGATGGTATGAAACAAGCGAAGCCCAAATATCTATATCCAGTTTGTAAATACTACTAATATTATTACTACTACTAACAACTCACTGTAGCACCAAGCCGCCTGAGGCCAACACAGCTACGCACGCTCCTCCATCTCAATCTATTCAAAGCCTCCGTCTTTCCGCACTCCCAGAAAGTTCCCATTTTCTTTGAATCTTTCTTTTGGACACCCTCCCACCCCAACCATAAACGACCTGCTTTTCTTTTAGCCTTAGATAGTTGGTTGAAGAGGACAATATTTGGCAATCAGTTATCCTTCATCTGCAGAATGTACCCTAGCCATCTCAACCTTTATATCATTATAGTCTCAGAAAGCGGGATTTGACCATACTTTTCGTAGAGCTGACTGTTTGAGGTAGAATCAATCTGTTGGCCAACCGAAACGATGCAGGGACAAATTACTATAGAAAACATATAACGATTCCACCGCTGTTTTTCGAAGCATTTACGTTCTCGAGCCATACATCAACATAATCATCGTTCCAGGTGCCGGAACTACAATCTTGACTCGGAGACTTGTAATACTACCTAAGTAAGTGAAGCTGTCCATTTGACCGATCTTTTTTCTTACCAAACATCATCTTTTCATCTTCACTAATTCCTAGCCCTAGCGACTTAGCCTTCTTAACTTTAATTTTCGAAACTATTTTAGCACCCTGAACTCGCAAACCTCTAAAAGTTCATTCATTTTGCTCAGACTTTCATCTAGGACGCTTAAATCATCAGCATAATCTAAGTCCAGGAGAGCTTTACTTCCCCATTTGATTCTTTATTCTCCCATTGCCTTTGCTGTGCTTCTTAGAACAAAGTCCATCAAAATAATCCATACAAAATGGGGATAGAATGCAGCCATGCTTAATTCACTTTAATGAATTTGTCTAGTATACCATGTAATGATAACCTTTAATAGAATGACTCGACGTGAATTTAGTTCCCAGGTTACCAGAGCATAGTGCACCGACTCACAGAAATTATGAGGGAGGAATGGATTTTTAAAAGTCTAGGGGGAAGGTAATTTTGTTATTCTCCAATTTTTTCAATAAAAATAATAAAAATTTATTTTTCAATGAAAATACAAAAATAAAAAGTGTATTTATCAAGCTCCAGGGGAGGGGACCAAAAAATGCTACGAGGGAAGCAAATACCCCCCTCCCCAATTGGCACCATTAACAGAGCATGGACATTGGCAGGGCCCCCTTACAAAAAACAACAGTCAAAGCCCCCTCCCAAAAAACAAGAACACGTTAAAAATGCATACAAACAGGAAAACAAGAAATATCCTCATTACAATCTTGAAAAAAGCAAAGCTCCCTGTCACGCATTCCTCTCCTGGAAAACTTCCTGGCAGCGCTCATGTACCAGAGTTGGCCAAAATTAATACCATGTCTTCACAGGCATACGTGAAGTAGCCAGGATGTTCCTCAAAGAATAAAATTTTGTGAAAAATGTCTGCTGTACCCCATTTCAAGGAATTCCTCGTTTTTTTTGGACATATATTTTTTTTTAATCTAGCTTTAGAGGGGAAAAGAACGTAAACTTAACCAATACGTTACACCTAAAACTTAAGAAACCCTAGAAGCCCAAGTCAAACCAAATTATATTACACGTTGAAGACCTTTAAGCAAAACAATATTCACCGAGGCACATTCGGACACCAGAAACTATGTCAGATGTGACGTTGCATTGCCGTAACACAATTAACTGATTTAAATTACACTACTAAATGCAATTATAAGATTTTTAGCATAGCAGATGTTAGCTGATACATGATAATGACTTACCTAAAGATTTATGCTCACTACTCAGTGGATCCCCAATTCCATTTACAGCACCATCAATTGGATCTTGATTGCTTACATCATTGCTTGATTCAACTGTTACAAACAAATAGCCTGCTTCCAATGACACCAAGGCCTTGTGCCAAGATCCTTTCGCATAAATCTCCAATGCACCCGATCTCTCGTAACTTGTCATGTTGCATGCATGGAAATGCCCAAAACTAGAAGACCAAAAAGTCTGAATTTTACCTCTAATTCTTTACCTTTGTCTTGTTATTTGTAATCTGCTTCTTATTATTATTTGGGTTAACACGGAGACGCTTTCGCATAATATCATCACCAGAATCGAATTCCGGGCCCTGCAGTGTGTTGCTACAGCTGGGTTCGACCTCTGAGTCCCGTATTACCAAGCTGAGGTAAAACCCACTGCGCCACTGCAGGACTCCTACTATTTGAGCTGGATTAAAGGTGACATTCTAGCTTGACAGCTCAACAGAAGGAAACATCTTAATAAAAGCAATGTCATTTAGATTCCTTATTTTATTCTCTTTCTATATATCATATTTGCATTTCTAGCGCTATATCCCCCCCCCCCTCCTTCCTCACCTTTCTATGTATATTCCTAATAATATATGTTTTTTATTGTTTTCATCTCATGATGCATAGTATACTGTAGTGCAGGGCGACTTGAAGCCTGGGGGTGACTTGACATCAGAAGTAAAAAGAAAACAGTTTTGAACTTACCTGGTTGCCTAACTATGTCTTCTAGAGGGGCCCACAATAGCTTAAAATAAAGGCTAGGTTTTGGGCTATTATATGAGATTATCTAAATTAAAGTTTTGACAAGGTGAGAATACAAGAAAAAAAAATATAAATTTTTTCTTTAGTGCTGAACTTTACATGTTGATTTAAGTAGTGTCCAGACAATTTGTTCTACAGGCTAAAACATATTTATTTTTTATTTATTTATTAGAGATTATGAAACCACCATATCTATCACTATCTGATAATCTGGAAGTTACTTGAATTAAATCCAACCACTTTTTCATGTTGAAGGGGGTGACTTCAAACCACTATGAATTGCATGCTTATGGTCATATTTATTACATGACTGGCAGTGTTTTGATAGATGTAGCCTAGGTTTTTCAATTTCTTTATAATACACCAGCAGAAATGGTTTATGTGGTATCACACGTCAGAAATTAAACAAAAATATTGAACCCCTAAGTTTAATAAATGCTTGATGTACTTATGCCATTCCTGAGATGCAGCAAGTGCATCTTGCAGGAACAAAACAAGTGTAAGATCAAGAAATATTTTCTATTGTGTCTGTAAATAGCGTATGTATACGGTAACATTAATTTAACTAAACAAACTTACTAGTGCTACCTGGTGTTGCCAACGCGGTACAATTGTACCGTTTTTGGTACAATTAAGAGGCCGTTTTTGGTACAACAATACGGTACGTTTGGAAATTTTTTGATACAATCAAATTTTCCTTTACATGTTGAACTCAATGGATCCTTTCGAACTCGGATATCTGTTTAAGGTTTAGTTTATCGTAAATTTCCTACTTGTTTTGGCAAAAGTTTAATTTACTCTTCAAATGGTACAAATAAGTCTCTTGTGGTACAATTTTATTTTAAAACTGGTGCAGTTTATTACAAAACGTTGGCAACACTGGTGCTACCAACAAGAATTTATGACATTTTCCCATTTCTTTGGAAACATAAAATTGGACTGTTTTAAAGCAGCAGTCAATTTTAGACGTGGTTTCATATGACCCCCATGACTTGATATAGGACGATATAGCATAGGAATAGCGTTGAAATACATGAGCTGGTTTCAAAGGACCCCCCCCCTTAAGGAGTGACTTGATACCATATATTTTTTAACAACTTGCAGTTGAATTTAAAAATAACATATCTTTCAGGTTTTGAAGACAACATTATAAAAAAAAGTAAAAAACAAAAGGAATAAAGCACTGGAATTTACAGTACCTACTGACAGTGCTGATATCTGTTTCATAACCCTTCAGCCAGGAAGTGTAATGGGGGGTTGAGGGCCAGCCATCCTGTGCTTTTGCACACTCTTCTTGTTTACCTTCTCCAGATTTCTCAAGGTACCCATTAAAAACTGGCTCGACTCTGGCTGATCTTACAAATTCATGCCACTGACCCCCATTCCAAACCAAATAACCAGTAAGACTAGGACTTGAACCCCTGTCCTCATAGACATAACATTCCAAGTCTAGCATGCCAACCACTTGGCTAGGATAGCTTTTATAGAATTAACATATATTATACAGCACAAGTAAGAAGTGACAGTTCTGATCTGCCAAAGTTTGGCCACCTTTTGGTGTAACTGATCAAGCCTTGCTGTGACGAAACACGGACTAAACATACCAGATGATGACTAGAGGAAATGAAAGGCACATATGCTCCCTTCCCTTAGGTCTCCACTAGCGTGCCAGCCAACTACCATGTCTCTATATTTCAACACCTAACACATTCAAAAGGACACTCCTGTTTATCCAACTGAGTACAGCTACATATACACATGGGTGCTTCAATCACAAATGGTTAGACTGTTGCTCCAATTACACTATATGTGCTGCAAGGTTATGAACTAACAAAATATAGTAAAACAAATGAATCACTAAGATATTTAACCATATATGGATGAAAAAATATATAATTTGGCATCAAGTCACTCTGCTCTACTGTAGACTACTGTGTAGCTTCAATCTTGACTCAGCGAAATTGCAGTTTTGACTGAGCAATTACAATGGCATAGTGGATAAAATATTATTTGAAATAATTTAAGAATGTTGATAACAATGGAAGGAAACATAATGAAGTGATCAATAGTATAATAACAACAATAAAAGAATATAAATTTATCACTCACAAAAACAAAATTACTACTACTACTACTAACAACACATTGCAGGACAAAACCACCTAAGGCCAACACAGTTACGCACATTCCTCCTCCATCCCAATCTATTGAAAGCCTCCCTCTTTACACCCTCCCAGGAAGTTCCCATTTCCTTTAAATCTTTCTTTTTGACACCCTCCCACCCGACATGCTTTCCATTTAGCCCAAGACGGTTGGCCAAAAAGGGCAATCTTTGGCAGTTGGTCATCCTTCTTCTGCAGAAAGTGCCCTAGCCATCTCAACCTTTCTTTCATTATAGCCCTAGAAAGGAGGATTGCACCACATTTTTCGTACAGCCTACTCTTTGAAATACAGTCAGTCAGCCAGGTACCCAGAACAATCCGTTGGTAATTTCTTTGGAAAACATCAATCAAATCTTCATCCACTTTTTGGAGCGCCCATGCTTCAGAGCCATATTTGATCACTGTCATCACAGAAGCTTCCAATATTCTAATCTTGGTTTGCAGACTTATCTTTCTATTCTTCCAAACTTTTTTTTAATTGTTAAAAAACACCCTGAGCCTAAGCTATTCTACTTTTTAAATTTTCACTGCTCCCATCATCATTATTAATAATTAATTAAAAAAAACTTTTTCCACAAAACAAGTTTTTCAAGGAAAAGTAAAAAACTCCATTAAAAAAAAAATGACCAAAAATAAAATCAAATAATCTACCAAGCATGGAACTACCACAAATTAGCATCAATAAATAAATGAAACCCAAAACAAACAGAAATTACAATAAATAACCAAGTCAAACTCAAAACAAGCAGAAATTAAGTATGAGTAGGGCTCAAAACTCCTATGCCTTCTCAAGGCCAGAACATAATTTACACTTTACTGAAAAAAAATAATGTTTTTACTTTTATAACTTTAATAAATCAAATAATATTAACATTTTGATTACTAAATATCAGTATATGTATATTAAACTGACAATGCACATTCATTTGTATTTTTTCCAGTAAAGTGCAAATTTTGTTCTGGCCTTGGGAGGGCATAGGAGTTTTGAGTGCAACTTATGTTAATTTCTGCTCGTTTTGAGTTTGACTCGTTTATTTATTGTAATTTCTGTTTGTTTTGGGTTCCATTTATTTATCGATGCTGATTTGTGGTAGTTTCATGCTTGGTAGATTATTTGAGTTTATTTTTGCTCATTTTTTGTTTAATGGAGTTCTTTACTTTTCTTTGAAAAACTTATTTTGTGGAAAAAGTTTTTCAATTAATTTCTGTTCGTTTTATATTGACAAAGTCTTTTCAGGCAAAAGGAAAATAATACTTTAAATCTTTTCGTTTTTCTTAAAGCTTTATAGTTTGGCCTGCTATTTGTATGCTGGAGAAAAATTTTCAGAAATTTTTAACAACATATACCCTATTAAAAATCTGGACATAAATAGTACTGTTTAACTTAGTTTCATACCTCCTCTAGTTGACCTGAAGTGGAAAACTTGATACCATTTGCAAAAAAATCTGTTTACTTTCTTTGATAGCTTTGACACACTCACACTAATTTGATTTGGTTAAATTTTAAGTCAGAAGTAGCCTCGAAAGTTTGAACATAATACCCTCAGTCATTCTTGGGATACTGATGAGATGCCTTATTGGGAATTAGCATTAACACAGTGCATTTTTATTTAATCTTAAGGCAACATTTATTTTCTAAACATGATGGGAAAATGGGAGGGTGGCTTGGGAGGTGGATTAATTATCTTCGAATCACTTTTAACTATTAAAAAGGGCATCAGCCCTTTCTATTTTCAATCGAATGAGCCCTTTTCGAAGTTCCCACAACAACTCCTTCAATACAAAGTACCCTGGTCTAAATAATAACAACAACAAAAAAATAATACATTATACCCACATTGATCTTTACTATAAAGATGTCAAGCCTTACAATCACTATCGACTATTGAAAAGGGCACTAGGCCTTTCGATTTCCAATCAAATGAGCCCTTTCTGAAACGACAACGCTTTCTATAAGCACCTTATATGCCCCCAGGGCATAAATTACAACCCTTACCATAAGGGCTGTTAGGGTGGTTGTCATCCTCTAAGACCTAATTTCTAGAACTTTCAACTAGATGAAACAAAATGATTATCTCAAAATTTTGATTGGATCTGTTTGGGGAAATGGTGGGCATGCGAGGGGCGGTAGTCGCTCTCCAATCACTTTCAACTATTAAAAATGGCACTAGCCCTTTTAATTTCCAATCAAATAAGCCCTTTGGAAGTTTCTATGACAACACTTTCAATAAAAAATCTTATATGCCCCCAGGGCATAACTTACAGCCCTTGCCCTGAGGCCTGAGGGAGTGTCTTTCTCAAAGACCGAATTTCCAGAACTTTCTACTACTTTGAAAAAAATGGCTATCTGAAAATGTTGATTGGATGTGTTTGGAGGAATGGTGGGCGTGAGAGGGGGTTAGTTACCCTCCAATCACTTTCGACTATTAAAAGGGCACTAGCCCTCTCAATTTTCAATTGAATGGGCACCTTTTGAAGTTTTACAACAACTCTATCTATAAAAACCTTATATACCCCCAGGGTATAACTTAAAACCTTTTCCCATGGGGCTCTGGGGGTTTTGTCATAATTAAATACACAACTTCCAGAACTTTCAGCTACGTTGAACAAAATGGCTACCTCTAAACTTTGATTGAATGTTTTTGGGGAAATGGTGGGCGTGAGAGGGGGGTTAATTACTCTCCACTCACATTCGACTATATGAGGAGGTTATCATCCTAAAAGACCAAATTTACAGAAGTTTCAACTATGTTGAACAAAATGGATATCTCAAAATTTTGATTGGATGTGTTTGGGAAAATGGTGGGCGTGAGAGTCGCTATCCATTGTCGCTATCCAATCACTTTCAACTATTAAAAAAGGCACTAGCCCTTTCAATTTGCAATTGAATGAGCCCTTTTCAAGTATCTACAACAATGCTTTCAATAAAAACTTTGTATGCCCCCCAGACCAAAACTTACAACCCTTGCCCCAAGGGCTGTGGGGAGAGGGGTTGTCATCCTTAAAGACCTAATTTTCAAAACTTTCAACTATGTTGAATAAAATGGCAATCTAAAAATTTTGATTGGATGTGTTTGGGGAAAAGGTGGGCGTGAGAGGGGGGTTAGTTGCCCTCAAATCACTTTCAACTATTAAAAAGGGCACTAGCCATTTGAATTCCAAATTGAATAAGCCTTTTTTCAAGTTTCTACAACACAGATTTCAATAAGAACCTTATATGCCCCCAGAGCATAACTTATAACCCTTGCCCTGAAGACTGTGGGGGAAGTTTCCTGCTCAAAGGTATAATTTCCAGAACTTTGAACGTTGTGGGACAAATTGGCTGTCTTAAAATTTTGATTGGATGTGTTTGGGGAAATGGTGGGTGTGGAAGGGGTGTTAGTTGCCTTCCAATCACTTTCCACTTTTAAAAAGGGCACTAGCCATTTCAAATTCCAATTGAATGAGCCCTTTTGAAGTTTCTATGACAATACATTCCATAAAAACCTTATATGCCCCCAGGGTATAAATTAAAACTGTTGCCCTGAGGGCTATGGGGGAGGGGAGGTTGTCATCATCAAAGACCTAATTTCCAGAACTTAAAACTACGTTGAATAAAATGGCCATCTAGAAATTTTGATTGAATGTGTTTGGGGAAAAAGTGGGCATGAGAGGGAGGTTAGTTGCCCTCCAACCACTTTTGACTATTAAAAAGGGCACTGGCCCTTTGAATTTCCAATCGAATGAGCCTTTTTTGAATTTCCTACCTTAACTGCAGCAGTGTTATTCTTGTACATAGCACTAATCACTTTAATGTATTTATCTGACATACCATACAAGGATAAGACCTTCACTAAAGCTCTTCTATCAAAAGAATTGAACGTTTGCTCATAATCTATAAAACTGAGGATTAAAGGTGTTTGATAACTGAGGCAATTCTCAATTATTAACCTTTAACTGGGACAAGTCCACATTGACTACTGCCTCTCAATTTATTAACATGCAGTACAGTATTACACTATTATGCTGTCTAGCTGCATCTTCCAGATCCTTGGCAATTTTATTCATGGCCTCCACTTCACACCTCTTTAGTTCATATTTTAATGCTTTCTCCACTTTCTTTACATTCCTTTTGTTTTCTTGTGATCTATCACTCAGATAATTCTTGTACAAGTCCTTTCTCCTTTCTATTAAACATCAAGATTTTTCTCTAATATTCCTAGCTGCAGTCCTAACTTTCTTCCCTAAGACACCATCAGTAACTTCACAAATTGTTTTTCGAAAATTATTCCAACCATCTCCCCAATTGTCAAATTTTAAACTCTCAAGTTTAGTATTCAAACTATTCTTGAAAAGTTCCTCTCAAATTTTCATCCTGGAGTCTATCAACATCAAAACTTCCGAGGAGGTAGTTAACCTTCTGAAATTTCAGTTTTAAATTAACCCTAGATACTGCTAGATGGTGATCTTTACTTTTAACATTAATAACAGCACTCCTATACACCCTTGTATACTGTATTGATTCTGCCAGTCTTCAGTTTACTATGACATAATCAATAAGGTTTGCTGCCTTACCATCACATGAATACCATGTTAACTTATGGGCAATTTTATGACCAAACACTGTATTGGTTATAACTAGATTGTTATACCTACAAAATAGCAAATGTCTGTAGCAATTACTTTTTTTCTACAACAAATTTACCTAGATTAGGATACAATCTATTCCTATTTCTACCAACCAGGGCATTAAAATCTCCTAGTAAAAACATCAAATTTATACCTGGAACCCTGTGTGTTTGCTCCTGTAACTGTAAGTAAAATTTATCTGAGTCACTAGTATCTCTGTTAGTCGGTTCTACAGGAGCATATACAACTATAACTGATACCCTGAACTTTTTAGTCATGAAATGAGCAATTAATATTCTATTATTAATACCTTCCTAGCCTAAACAAGACTTCGCAGCTTCCTTATTCATTGTGAGCCCTACTCCCTGTCTATGTACCCCATCCTTCCTACCTCAGTAAACAAACTCTATATAACCTAATTTTATGCTTCCTAACCCTGGAATATGAGTTTCTGAAACTCCTACCAAGTCAAGTTCAAATTGTCTGAATTTGTAAGTCAAAATGTTGATACAATAGTCAGTTTTTGATGACGTAACATTCCACATTCTAATTATAATGCTCTTTAAATCATTGAAATTATTTTGGCCTCAGGAAGAGCAATAATCCCAGGTACCAGTTCAGGATGGGGATAGGCAAGCTCTTTGCTCAGCAAAGAGCTTGTTTAGGAGTTGGTTAACATATTTGTAAGTCAGTAGCATGCCAAGTCAAAGATGGTAGCTTTAAGGCAGATAACCTATTAGTATATGGTTTCATGCCAAACACAGAGATAAATTTAGTGGCCCTCCTTTGTACATCTTCTATCAGTTGTATATCACTTTTGTAAAAGGGGCCTGCAAGGCAGGTTCCAAAGTCCATGACTGATCTCACAATTGCCTTGTATAACTACAAAAGATTCCACATATCTAGCTAGCAATAGGTCTTTTTAAAAGTCCAAGGCTTGAATTTGCTATGGAGACTATCAGTGGAACTTTAAGAGGTTATCTACAGTGACTCACAAGTCTTTACCACTGACAAAGATTGGGAATGAAATTGGGGAATGATATCTGGTTATCTTTCACACTTTATTGGTGTTGTGGATTATTGTGGCCATAATGAATTATGACAGATCAGATATATTAGAAGAAAAAAACCACTTGTCTGCAATCAAGTTCTGTTTGCATACAGTATTTTGTCAGATAGGACTAAACCAAATTGTTTTGATAGAAGGTTAGGTGATTGCTGACTTTGGGTACAATAATTATAATAGTAATAAACTGCAATAAAAAGGCTTTCATCTCTATAAAAATTTACATTCACTAAAAACTTGTCAATACTATTCTTGAAAGAGTTGGTGACCACTTCTTGGAGGAGGTTGTTTTATTCCTTGACTACTCAGTATGAGAAGGCCCACCTTCCAACTTCTTTATTGAAAGTGTTTTGTTTTAGCTTAAAGTTGTGTCCTTGCAGGTTGTTTGTGTTGAAGAAAAGTATTTCTATCATTCCAATATTATTCTTACTTGTGACATAGCTTGAAAGTTTCAATAAGATCACCTTAGAGGAGTCTATTGGAGATGGAAGGAAATGACAGCTTTTCCAATCATTTGCAGTAGGAGAGGCCTCTTAGTTTTGGCACAGATTTTGTTGCTCTTCGCTGAATTTTCTTAAGTGCATCAACGTCTTTTTGAGGGTGAGGTCTTATTGTCGTGTGACCATATTCAATGATAGGCCAAACAAGAGACTTGAAAAAAGCTAAGGATGATTTAGGATGAAGTTTCTACAAATAAGTCCAACTACTTTCGAAGCTTTTCTCACCACGGATTTGTAGTGGCTGGTGAATTTTAGCTCAGTGTTTATTATTACTCCGAGGTCCTGCTCAAAAGATGTTTTTGGTATTAGACTGGAGGTAAAGCTATAGATTGACTTGACATTCCATGGTCCAAGGCAGAGGAGGGAGCTTTTGTTTGTGTTGAACTCCATTTCCCACGTCCTCATCCAATTGGCTATCTTGTTCAAGTCGGTCTGCAGTTCTTGAATATCGTTTGGACATTTGGTAGGTCTAAAATGCTGTGTATCATCAGCATAGAGCATGGTATCTGAGTTAGTTTTGTCAGGCAGGTTGTTTACAAAAAGATTGAAGAGCAAGGGCCTAATGATGCTGCCTTATGGAATACTGCTAGATACTTTTCTCACAACTGTGCTAATGTGGCCATGTACTTTCACCCTCTGAGTTTTGCCTGCCAGAAAATTCCTGATCCAGCCAAGAGCTTTGCCTGCAATTCCAGGGTTTCTTAACTTATGAAGGAGCTTTGAGTGAGAAACTTTATCAAAGGATTTACTAAGATCAAGGTATATTGTGTTGAATTGTGTTCATTTGTTGAGGTTTAGTCTCCAAGTGTCTGTAACTAGCAGTAGCTGGGATGCAGCTGCCCATGTCTTAGGAATCCAACTACCTTCTGTTGATTAACTTGTTGGTTAGAATGTATTCTAGAAATCTGTCTACTATAATGGATTCAAGGGCTTTACAAGTGATGCATGTAAGACTTATGGATCTGTAGTTAATTGGGTTTTGTTTTTCACCTTTCTTGAAGATTGGGGTGATAATTGCCTTTTTCCAGATACTAGGGAGTTTTCCTGTATCTATAAGTGCCATAAAGATGAGAGATAGGGGGTCTTGTGACTTGTGCTTCAAGTCCTTTAAAAATGTGAGGGTGTGAGTCTTTGTCAGCATGAGTATGTGGCAAACTTTCTCCAAGTCTGCTATTTTCTTTTGATAAGCTCCACAGTTTCTTGGCTCAGTGTGGGTCTTGTGAGCTAGCACAAAGTTCTTTAAGAATGTGAGGGTGTATGCTGTCTTGGCCTTCAGACTTATTTGTGTTTAGCTTTTAAAGTTTTGGTAGATGGACTCTTCAGATGGAGATCTTATGCAATACCAGAAAGCCTTGGGATTTTCTTTTATATTTTTGGTGACCTTTGAGCTGCAAAACAACATGCTAGTTTTCTTACTTTATTTCTTAAGCATCAGAATAGTCTTTGTCACCATGAGTTGTGGCAAACTTTCTCCAAGCCTGCTACTTTCATTTGATTGCCTCCACAGTTTCTTGGTTCAGTGTGGGTCTTGTGAGCTGGCACAAAGTTTTTTATCCATTTCTGGATTTTATCACAAATGAACCCATACATCTTCTCAAACATCTCAAGACATGTAGTTAATATAGAAAAAAACAATGCTGGCAAGGGTGTCCTGAGGCTCCTTTTATTTGGGGGGTGATCTTTGTAAATTTTACCAAATCTCTGCCTGATTTATGCTGAATTTTCTGCAGAAATCAAGAAATTTGGTAAATTTTGGCCAAGTTTGCAAAATTTCTGTTGAAATTTTTGCCTTTGGCAAACCTTTTAACAAATGCCAAAAATTTGGGGAGGGGGGGTGGCTGCATGCCCATACTTTGCTTAGCAATAGATTTTGCCTGCCTGCAACCTCAATTTTCATTAGATATGCCCCAAGGCCAAGTGAAATTTAGCTAAAATGAGAGTGAAAATGTCATTTAATTTGTTTTTAATGCACTTTCATTATTCAAGAATTGCTTCTGGGGCTAGTTTCATCTAGAGCCCTTAAAGGGGCCCCAAAGTTATTTCATTTTGTAACCACAAAAAGAAGTTATCAACACTAATAAGTTATTGAAAAGTGGTTAAAAACATATCACTAGTTTATAAAAAAATGATCAAGACTGATAGGCTATATTCCAAAAATATTTAGTTAGCCTATAATAACTCAACCTCATGTATTAGGCAAGTAAAATATAAACTGTTTTCCTAAGGTTTCAAGTTTTTCAAATGTTGTTGACAAAAATAGCACTGAATTTTCTGATTTGAAACTTTGCTGTTAACAATTCAGGGTATATATTTACACATTGAGTAATTTTGTGGGTGGGTACCTAAGGGTGAGGGTGGGTAAAATTCATGGTAAATTTGCAGTTGGCTATATAATTTAGATAGAATGAAAGTGAAAACATCAGTTGATGCTTTTTTATACTCTTTAATTATTCATATAAAATACATTTGGGGCCATTTAAGGGCTCAAAATAAAATTAGCCCCAGAAGCAATTCTTGAATTATGAAAGAGTATAAAAAGAGGCATCAAATGACATTTTCACTTTCATCTTAGCTAAATTATGTGGCCCTCTAAAAATTTACCAGGAACTGTCATTGTGCACATTTACCATTTCTTCCTTTGGAGCTGTCATTCTAGAAGGTTATGTGATCAAACCTTCTTTAAGAGAGTAGCCTACTACTTCTTCCTTACTCTATTATGTATTCATTACTAAATTCAAAGGATATCTGCAGTAAAATATCCTAAGGTAGCCTACAAAATATAAACCCTATTAGCCTAGGTCCAATGTTTATGGTAAATATAAAGGCATGATTTATCTACTGATAAGAAATTTTATCAAATTGAACATTACCTTTTCTGCTGATATTTAAAAATCTAGCCACTTGATCCAACAAAAGTAATATATCATCATTTAGGCCAATTCATTCTTAAAATATTTTTGAAGAATTCTATTTAAATAAATTATGAATGATCTATTGACATCTATTAAAATTCACATACTACTCATCAGAGTTGCCGCCAAAAAGCAAAGTAAAATCACCCATTTTCTCTTAGAAAAAATCACCAGAAGACCAATAAGCGGTAAAAACTTTGTTACAACGAATGCATCCATATCTACTAGGAAAGTGTCATGTACGTCTTGTAACAGGTAGCAAATAGCACTTTAGCAGAAGCTGTCACAATTACCCTCGCTATCTAAGCCTCAAGTAGTAAGATTCAATGGAATGGATTGAGCATTTTCACTTGAAAATGTAAATATTACATTTGAAAAAGGTAGAACTTACCTATTGCCATGCATAATCTAACGTCTAAAGGAGTCAGCGAAACCAGTAATCTCAACATTCTGAATTATGTTGAGTAAAAATATTACAACATGGGTACTTATGGCGTTCAATGGGAGTTTAAAGACATTTAAATAATTTAATTCAATTTAAATCAAGACATATAAATAACATTAATTATCAAACCTTTTTTCTGAGGTTAGTCAAATTCTAGGGCAAAAATTTCAGGCAACAGTCGAACATATTTGTGATACTATCCAGTGGCTACTTTCTTTTAGGTGAGTTTAGGCTTGCTGTTGATTTTTACAGGTTTTGATGACTTTATATGTGTTATTATTTGAAAAAAACAACGTTTTCTAAAGAGTTAAAGAGGCTGAGTCACAAGTTCGAACCTTAAAACGTACAGGGATTAGGAGGTGCAGTTGGGGGGCTGCCGACCCCCAAACCCCCGCTTCCGAATATGAAACGGGCTGTGCCCTCCTCAACGCCTCGCTCTTTACGCTAAAGTTTGACTTTCTTACAACTCTTTTTTTTAAACAATAAAAACTTTAGCGTAAAGAGCGAGGCGTTGAGGAGGGCACAGCCCGTTTCATATTCGGAAGCGGGGATTTAGGGGTCGGCAGCCCCCCAACTGCACCTCCTAATCCCTGTACGTTTGTACAGGGATTATTTCTGCACTTTTTTGTACAGTTTATTACTTATTTAACTCTTTAGAAAACGTAGTTTTTTTTTCAAATAATGTTATCAAAGCAGTGGAGACTTACCTGTAACCTGAAGGCCGACTGTGATATTCTTCTGGAGACACATGTTGATCCAAAGTATTTAAAAGATTGTATTTAAAAAATAAACTAATTTTATTTTTTAAACATTAAATTAAATATAAACTCAATGCCTTGCTCTTTACGCTAAAATTTTTATGGTTGAAAAAAAATAGCTGGGAGAGAGTCAAACTTTAGAGTAAAGAGCAAGGTATGAGGGAGGGCACATCCCCTGTCATATACGGAAGCGGGGGTTGGGGGGGCGGCAGCCCCCCAACTGCACCTCTTAATCCCTGTAAGTTTTAAGTTTCGAACTTGTGACTCAGCCTCTTTAAAAGCCCCCCAACTGTGCCTCCTAATCCCTGTATGTTTTAAGGTTCGACCTTGTAACTCAGCCTCTTTAATTCTTTAAAAATCGTAGTTTTTTTCAAATAATTTAAAAAAGAAACTGAGTTTCTTTTTTAAACTTTAAATTCAGTATATAAAAAATTTCCTCTGACGGGGAATCGAACCCGGGTCTTCTGCCTGACAGTCAGGAGCATCGACCACTGTACTAAAGAGACACAATTGTTCTTGTATTTCTAGTCTATGGAATCTATTTTTGACGCAAGCAAATCCCCACAAAACTTGATATTTGGTTTTTGGAAAACAGGGAACGAGTGATCGGATTGAGCTGAAATTTCGAGGATAAGCTTCCAGGCCCCAGGAAATCTTATCTTCTAAATTTCAGCCCGATCGGACAACGTTAAAGGGAGGCTGTGGTGGGAAAATTTAACATGGGCTCTTATAGGAAAACGAAGTTTTTCGTAAATGTAAATTCGGGGGATAACTTTTTCGGTCTGAAAATATCAAAAGGCCCTAACAGGTCGAATTCCGCTTCGAATGAGTCCTCATTCACCCGGATCCGTTGCCAACTGTGGCCTGTAGGCGTGGCTAATAAAAAAAAAGAGAAATGAACATTAAGTGGGTATATCTGGTTTTTGGAAAACAAGGACGGAGTGATCGGATTGAGCTGAAATTTCGAGGACAGGCTACTGGGTCCTAGAAAAGCTTATCGTATAAGTTTTAACCCGGTCGGACACCTTCAACGGGGGGCTGTGGTGGGAGGGTCGAAACTTCCGGCCCAGTCTACCTCATGAAGATAAAGTCGGAGGAGGATGAAATTTTGTAAGTTTCTTAGTTTGAGCTTGGGCTACAAAATGCAATCACCGCCGTCTCTCTGTCACCTCTAGGACGCACTCGGACCTCTCGACCTCTCGGAAATCGCTTAACATTGTGGTAGGTCGCCTCTTTAAAGAGGCACAAGTGTGCCTCCTTGATGATCTCTAATAGTCTGCAGAACAAAGAGAAGCATTTTTTGTACCAAAAGCTCTTAAAATGCCACATTCCCACATATTTCATCCACAACACTAATAATAGTCCTCATTTTAGGTGTTCATTCCCAGATCCTGCAGACTCTTGGACATTGGCTTAAAATTGGTTTCAAATTTATGCTTTTATTTTAAATTTAGGCAAAATAATCACCTGGTGATAATCCCAGAAGATTTCCCATAGAGCCTCAACTGCTTCAGCTCAACTCAACTGCGGCTGCCTGATATTTTTATTTTACTATTTCGTGTGTTTTTTTTTATCACCGCATTCCCCGTCTTTGAGCGTTGTGATATAAGCTGTTGCGTTTATGTATATGTTATGTTCTTGAACAGGTGTACATTTTATCAAAATAAATACATTATTTTAACTTGAAGCCATTTTTACCATCCAAATTCCTTTTTTGTAGAAACGAAAAAACAAAGCATGTTTTTCTCTTGCCAATATCAACTACTGTCCACTAGCCGTATCACTGCTTATCAGTAAGTTGGAACAGGGTTCCAAATAGGTACAATTTGATAAAGGTTTAGGTGAAAACTTAGAAGAGACATATTTCCAACGTTCTATGATTTTCTTTGGCCAAGAAAATAAGTTTCAGCTTAAAAATGGAGGGATAAGCAAATAACTAAACATTATATGATCATAATTTTCTACACAAAATTCGTTTAAATCTATTTGTTTTTATATATAAAAAATTATTGATGAATGAGTGGTTACGGGAAAAATTCATATAAGGCTCTTATGGAAGGGATGCTCGTGTAAACTTCAAAGACGGGTCATTTGATTGGAAATTCAAAGTTCTAGTTCACTTTTTGTAAGTAAAAAGTAATCAGAGGGTAGCTAGCCCCCCCGCCCTTTTTCGCCAAATACATTATATAAAAATTTTGAGATAGAAATTTTGTTAAAAACAGTTCAAAGTTCAGTTAACAAAACTCCGATGTTGACACAACCTCCCTCGGTCCGGGGGCAGGTGTTGTAAGTCATGACCTGGGGGCATATACGGTTCTTATGGAATGATTGCTCGTATAAACTTCAGAAAAGGCTCATTTGATCGGAAATTGAAAGTTCTAGTTTACTTTTTAAGAGCGGAGGGCAGCGAGCCCCTCGCCCTTTTTTCCCCAAATGCAACAGATAAAAATTTTGAGATAGACAATTTGTTAAAAATTGTTCAAGTCAGATAACAAAAACTCCAGTGTCGATACTTCCAACAGGGCCGAGGGCAGGTGTTGTAAGTAATGCCCTGGGGGCATATATGGCTCTTAAAGAAGGGATGGCCTTATAAACTTCAGAGAGGGCTCATTTGATTGGAAATCGAAAATTGTAGTTCACTTTTAAGAGTCATAAGTGATCAGAAGGCAGCTAGTCCCCCCTCCCGACGCCCTTTTCCTCCCAATTGTATCAGATAAAAATTTTGAGATATCCATTTTGTTAAAAATAGTTCAAGTGTCAAATAACAAAATTTCTTGTGTCGCACAACCCCCAGGGCCCGGGGGCAGGTGTTGTAAGCTATGCCCTGGGGCATATATGGTTCTTATGGAATGGATGCTCGTATAAACTTCAGATAAGGCTAACTTGTTGGGAAATTGAAAGTTCTTTTTCAGTTTTTAAGAGCCAAAAGGGATCAGAGGGCAACTATCCCCCCCCCCGTCCTTTTCCCCAAAATGCGTCCAGATTCAAATTTTGAGATAGCTATTTTTGTTAGAAAAATTAAAAGGTCAGATAACAAAAACTCTGGGGTTCACACAGCCCCCCCCCCAGGGCCCAAGGACAAGCGTTGCAATTTATGCCCTGGGGCATTTTATGGTTTTTATAGAAGGGAAGCCTGTATAAACTTCAGAGAGGGCTAATTTGATTGAACATTGAAAGTTCTAGTTCATTTTTAAAAATTCAAAAGAGATTGAAGGGCAACTAGCCCCCCCGCGCCCTTTTTTCCCCGAATTCATCCAATAACAATATTGAGATAGCCATTTTATCAAAAATAGTCCTAACAGCAGATAATAAAAAAAACATGAGGTTCACACAAACCCCCAGAGCCCGGGGGCAAGTGTTTTAAGTTATGCCCCGGGGCTTTATAAGGTTTTTTATGTAAGGAGAGGTCGTATAAACTTCAGAAGTTGCTCATTTGATTTGAAATTGAAAGGTCTAGTTACCTTTTTATTAGTCAAAAGGAATCGAAGCGCATCTACCCCCCCCCCCCTCTCGACACACACACACTTTTTTCCCAAATGCATCCGATCAGAATTTTGAGATTGCTAGTTTGCTTAAAGTAGTCCAACGATCAGATAACACCCCCCCTCCCCCGAGCCCAGGGAAAGGGCTGTGACTTATGCTGCGGGGCATATAAGGTTTTTATGGAAGACATGGTCGTATATAATTTGGAGGGGATTCAAATGACACACCCCCTAGTATTAAATCTGACGCGATTATTTCCTCGCATTTGTAGTGCAAATAGGAGGATAGCTCTATATAGCCTACAACTTGTGAGTATTTATCTTTTATGCAAAGTCATTTTAGTATTTTTTTTAAATAATTTTTTTCGTTTACTAAGTTTTAAACAATAGAAAACTAAAGGCCATACAGGCAATAAGGTCTCGATGTTTTATTCTTTTTTTAGTTGCTCACTAAGATTAGTGAAAACAGGGCCACCACGGGAGGGTTGTGCACATTCAGCCCCGCCCATTCCCTAGCATTAAACCCGATCCTCTGATATCCTCCCATGTGCAGCGCAAATGGAAGGATAGTTTCGTATACTGCTTGCGAATGGTTATCTTTTGTGTAAAGTTAGTTTAGTTTATTAAATTATTTTTTTCTGTTACTATGTTTTAGACAATAGAAAACTAAAGGTCATAAAGGCAGTAAGGTTTCGATGTTTTGTTGTTTTTTTTAGTTGCACACTAAGATTAGTGAGGACAGCGACATCACGGGAAGGTTGTGCACAGCCAGTCCTACCCACTCCTAAGCATTAATCCCCCCCACCTTGAGCCTTTTTTCCCCAAAGGCATCTTATCAAAATTTTGAAATAACCATTTTGTTCAAAATAGTCTAAAATTCAAATTAACATGAATCCATATTACTTAGGGGTTCAAATTACTATAACTTAGGAGAAATCCTCCATAGCCCCGAGAGAAGGATTGTAACTTATGTAAGTTACCTATTATTAGAAAATAAGGTTTTTGTGAAAGGGGTGTTCGAATTAACTTTGGAGGGGGCTCATTTTGATCGGGAATTGATATTTCTAGCTCTTTTTTAAAAGTCAAAAGGGATTAATGGGCAACTAGCCCACACCCCACTGTTTCAAAGGGAATATGGTCAAGAAACAAAAAAAAACGGTTTAATCACCACTTATTATTGAGAACACAAAAATAAGAGGAAACGCGGAAAGGAAAACCAAATACCGCTGGATAAAAGAAAGAAAAGAAGAAGAATTTAAAATATACATTAGAAAATAATTTTGTATCTTTTCAATATTATAGTCTATTTTTGATAAAAAAAAAGGGAATACGGTCAAAATTTTTAGATTGCCATTTTGTTCAAAAAACTTAAAAGGCCAAATAACTATGCTTCCGGGGTTAAACCCCCCGCCCTCAACCCCGGGGAAATAGCTCTGAGTTATGGAACTTGCTTGTTGTTACTTTGACACTTCCATCTTTCGGGGCACCCACGCTTCAGCATCAACCTTGACCAGTGTCATCACTGTAGCTTCCAAGATTCTAATCTTTGTTTGTAGACCTATCTTCCTATTCTTGTAAATTTTTTTCAACTTACTATTTGAAATAAGGTCAGTCAGTCGGGTACCCAAAAAAATCTATATGTAAATTTTCTGGGAATATTCTTGTAAATACTCCTCTGTTTTCGGGGCATCCAATCTCAATCGCCATACTTGACCACTGTCATTAATGTAGCTTCCAATATTCTAGCATTGATTTACAGACTTATCTTCCTGTTCTTCCAAAACTTTTTTAACTTTAAACAGCATCTTGGGCCTTTGCTATTCTACTTCCAACATTCTCGTTGCAGTTGCGTTGAAATTGTCCACTAGATTGATCTACTCGTGACACAGCATCACCTCTTCACTTATTCCTAGTCCTAGCGACTTAGTTATTTTTATAATTAATTTTCAAACCTATTCTTGCACCCTTTGCTTTCAAAACTTCTAAAGATTCATTCACTTTGTCAAAATTTTTATCTAGAATTTATCTAGAATTTTATCTAGAATTGAATCATCAGCATACTCTAAGTCAAGGAGAATCTCACGTCCCCAATTGATTCCATGTTCCCCCATTGATTTTGCTACGCTCCTTTGGACAAAATTCTCCAAAAGATTCGTGCAATTAAATAGTAATAGTTTATTTTTATCCTTTTTCGTTCGGAGTTCAAGAAGAGAAAGAAAGAAAGAAGTAAAAAACTGAAAAATAAAGAACAAAAAAACAAGGAAAAAGGAAGAAAAAACGAACAATTAACGATATACATTAACGTGACCAACATATCTAACGAAATAAGAAAACAAGTAGAACCTTAAATCAATACTAAGCATACATGAACTAACCGTCTACTCAACCGTATATAATAGATGGCTAAGTGGAAAAATGCACCTTTCTTCAAAACGCACCGATAATTCTTCCGTCTTTACACATACATAAAAAATATATTATTATTTTTTTTTTACTAATTTATGAGTTCCAGAACCACAGAGGGATACCAATAAAATACTTAGCATACCAGTAAAACTGAAACCTATTTTTTTTTTATATATAAGTTATAGAAAACAGATTTTAAAACGGAATTATGAAAAACCCTTACGATGCAAATATGGAGCTCTTAAGCTTTCTTAATGTATATTTGTCAAATTGCCCTTTAATTTTTGCCAGCAGTCCATATATTTTAGATAGTTTCTTTTTCAACTCATTAATAACTACACTACATTTTGCTCTTATCGTTGAGCCAAGAGGGACACCTATATAATTCAGGGAGTCAAATCTAGAAACAGTGATGGAAGCTATTTTAAGGGCTTAATAAAAAGAACTTTTTCCAAAAAATAAGTTTTTCAAAGAGAAGTGAAGAACTCCATTAAACCAAAAATGAGCAAAATCAAATCAAATAATCTACCAAGCGTTAAACTACCACAAATCCACATCGATAAATAAATGAAACCCAAAACGAACAGATTTGCAATAAATAACCGACTCAAACTCAAAACGAGCAGAAATTAACATGAGTAGGGTTCAAAACCCCTGTGCCTTCTCAAGGCCTGAAAATCCTCCTCAAAAACATAATTTCTATTTGGAAATGAACTACGATGAACAATATGGCTGTCTCAAAATTTTAATTGGATGTGTTTGGGGAAATAGTGGGCGTGGAAGGGGTGTCAGTTGCCTTCCAATCACTTTCGACTATTAAAAAGGGCACAAGCCACTCCAATTTCCAATCGAATGAGCCCTTTTCTACGACAATAGCAAACGGTAAATTGCCAGACAGCAAAACATAGATTTGGTGAAATATGAACTGTTTCTACTACAAGCTAATTTTCCAGTCTCAACTAGCTCCTAATGAACTAAGACGAGAATACTATTTTAGAAGTTCAGAAGGAAATATGGGTTCGATCTATTTGAATCACAACTTCAAGACTCAAAACATTTTTGTATTTTAATTTTCTTCTAAATCTGCCTATCGAATCCATTACAAATATTTTTGCTATTATAAGTTGTGAATAGCCTATTGCAGTTGGAGGCACGCGTAGCTGAAGTTAAGGGAAAGGGGGTCAGAGATATTTCAGGAGTCGGACGTGTTAAAAAAGTTCATTTGTTGGCCACATGTGTCAAATTCTGCGTATTTTAGCCTATTCTCTTCAAATTTTTCCAGGTGGGGCTCTTCGGACTCTTCCTAGATGCGGTGGATTATCTTTTCCATGTATTATTTTCACCATGCTGGGTGCGCCTAAAATTAGAAATAAAATTGCGCTTTCTGATGTCCCCCAACTAGAAAAAAACAGCTTCGAATGCCCCCTTCCCTAAGACCTACTATGTGCACAATAATGGTTTATTGGTAGTCAAGGGTTAAAAAAAAGTCTTCAAAGAAAGCAAAGCAGAAAGTATTTCTATGTGCTACTGAACCAATGATAGTAATTACCATTACTTTCAATATTACTGCTGGTAGCTACAATGTAAATATACGAGGCACAAAAGAAGAAAGATTGCCTCTCGCCCCTCCCCCAAACCAGACGAATATTAAGATTTTCGAAAGTGGGCCAAAGACACCATTTTTCAAAAGGACTTCCTTTGAAAATGGTACTGATTTAAAAAAAAGTGCAGTCGCTTCAAAAGTTGCGCAAATGCGCCCCATCTGGCAACAATTACTCAAACTCTTGTATTTCTTATAAGTTTCAAGACACATTCTGAATGACTTCAAAGAAGCTGTGGGAAGCGTACTAGCCCTAAGCCTTTTATTAACGCATGAATATTAATAATTGTAGTAACAGATATAGAAACAACGACTGCAACAATAGAAGTTATTATAATAAGATAGGCCCATTCTAACAAAATAAATACTGCAATTTAATATTATCACTGGAAAAGAGTACTTTATTCATTCATTTGATGATGAAACAAAAGGATATAAATTCATAGATACACAGGAGTCTGCACTTAAAGTGAGCAGAGGATGGGGTATATATTTGTATGAAACAGTTCTAAATAGTATCCATTTGTAGCATCTGTGGTTGCTTGGGCATGACAGGCGAATGACCCCCAGTCGTTTCCCGAAAATTACAGTCCGAGGAACGCTAGACGGGTGACGAACACGCGGAAGACTGCGAAAGGGACTTGTCTTTGGTCCTTATACCCGTTTTTCTAGTTCTTCTGATTGTTTTCTTTGGAATTCTCTCTCTGTTGATATTCCATTATTGAAATCTCTATCACAATTTTTAAGGATTTAAGGTTCTAAAGTTAGAGTTGAGCTTATCGGTTATCCGAACTTCTCGATTCGAAAATCAGGTCAGAGTATCCTTAGAAAAATCTCGGAAAATACTTTGAACATATTTTAATGTCGGAATCAGGCATATACAATGAACTTTTTAAGCTTCACTCCTCCCCTCTTCCACTCCTAATTAGGAAATCATCACGTCTAAAAACGTGGCCTATGTTTCTAATTCAGTCCTATTTTAGATTTCTCGTGCTCTGACGAAGATGAAGGACATCAAGGTGAAGGTGACAACGTTGGCGGACTTGCGCCGAACGGTCAACGGGAAAGAGGCAAGTTTATTTCTAAATGAGCATATTTATAAAAAGGAATATAGTCAAACCCTAAAATAATTAAAATTTTCGTTGGCATACCTTAATGGTAAACTGGGAATAATAAAATGATTATGATAAAACATGAGAATCTTCCAAGTATCAATACTTACATAGATCATTACATTTCATTAGTAAAACCTAATGGTAATGCCTTGAACTTTTCACTCGTAAAGTTTCTTGAATCCAATGGGAGTTAGGCTTGATCAGGAAATCCTGTTAAGCCGACTTAAAACTGCTTCATCTAATTTCAACAGAAATAATGGTTCAGTGGCTGCATTTAAATCACTTATCTGTCAATAAATTTTATTGATGGTCCTATAGATGGCTGTGGTCAGCTATATAGGGGGTCGTTAACCCATTTTACAGACCTAATATGCAAATATTTCAGCCAGACGTATTATACTGTCTTTTTAGAAATGAGGAGGAAATAAAATAATAATTGAAAGTAAAAAAAGACTTACAAGTAAAAATGATAAAGAAATTCAAGAAAGCCAATACTGCTTTATCAGATAATGAGTGGTCAATTATCTTATAATTATCCTTAACAAAGGTGCTAATATCCTTCAAAAGAATGGGTGAGTGGGTGTGGGATTTCTTGAGTATGATTGTTCAAAAGCAGCTGCCCTGGGAATATTTACTAATAGAAATATACTACGTGTGTGTTATGCATGATCGTTGCCCCTAAGCACTAATTCCAGATCCTTTTATCGCTTCTGCTATCTTTAATGAACAAAAGTATACATTCATTTCTTCATCCTTTGAAGTAGTTTTATGTATAGTGAATGTCAGTTTTGGCAACTAATGAAAAAAACTTCTACTATGTTAATAGAGTCGGTGTTCTCTAATAAAGATTTTGAAGTTGAAACAAAATAAAAGCTTACCGAGAGAGTTGGATACTTTGGACCTTGTCACTGGCCATGTATTGGAAAGCACCTGAGCGGCAGTCTTCAATATGTTAGAATGGTTTTCTTCTAGCAATAAGTTATTTTTTATTGGAGGCGGCTATAAATCGGATGAAACAATTGACCTTATACCAGCAAATGACTCGATTTGGACAGCCCCCCCCCTCTGCTCCATTTTTTCACCGTCATCAATGAATGCATAATTCTTGAATAAGCTTTTACGTACCTGAGCAAATACGGACAGGAAGGTCCATTTTTTTGGTAAAGCAACAGGTGCAACCTAAGTAAAAATGAACCAAGGCCCACTGTAAACAAAAATCTTAAACCGCATTTAAATAAAAAAAATTGTCTATTAGGGAAAAAAATCGACATTTGTGGTTGATCCCTGAATGGTAACTATTTTTTTGATTTATCTTAATAGTAAAATGTTATTTAGAAAAGAATATTATTAGAATCTAGAAAATAAATCTTGGGAATTTCGAAAAATAGCCCGAAACCCCTCGAAAATGTTATTGGATCAAAACGAAAAGTGCACTATTAGAATCGGCATCGCCGAGAATCATATACAGGAAACTTATGAAGCCAGTTACTTGGTTTGGGACGCGGGTCAGTGGTGTGACTCTGTAAGCTTAGCCAGAGTCGACCCAGCTCTAAATGGGTACCTGGAGAAATCTGGAGAAGGTAAGCAAGAAGGATGTGCGACAGCGCAGAATGCCTGACCCCCAGCCCCCCATTGCACTTCCTGGCTGAAGGGCCACGAAACGGAGATCAGCACCGCCGGTTTGGACCTTAAGGGTCTAGTGCCGTCATACTTACTATATAACTACTACTACATAAAAAAAACACATCCACATAACAACTATCTCTTTGCGGGGGAAAATCAGTAAGTAATGATCACGTGCTTTGTTCTTTATTAGGATGTGGCATACATAGATGCCACATCGCTCTTTATTTTTAAAACTCTTCAGAAGATGTATCTAAAACTTGTCAAAAATTATAATTTTTTTTTAATATCATGTTTTGTTATTTACAAAGCAGGTAGATATGGCAATTACCTTTCAGTTGAGCTCTTAAGCATCTTTTTATGATGTATCAGCGCTCCATTAGCGGTGACTAAAAAAAGGAAAGAAAAAAAAAGAACATGCATCACTGCATCCTTTATGAAAAAGTGATTTTCCTTGTTTCTCAAGAGGGGGACTGTAATTCTTTTAAGGGGGGTTTCTGGCTGTGTTGATTCTAATGGCGCACTTTCATTTTGATTTACTAACTACCCACCGCAGCACCAAGCCGCCTGAGGCCAAAACAGCTACACACGCTCCTCCTTTATCCCATACTGTTCAAAGCCTCCCTCTACACCCTCCCAGGAAGTTCCCATTTCCTTTTCACGTACCTAACAGAGAGTCGAAATGTTGGGAAATAGAAATTCTTACATACCCAATCGATTTTTTAATTTTTAAAATCCTCAACATGGGGTTTAGAGCCCAATTCTTGAAAAAAGTGTTTCGTTTTATGCCTCCTTTTCGAAATACTTTGTTCAACATAGAATCTTCAAGACAAAATGAAGATTCAGAGCTGAACAGACATCCGACTGGAAAAAATATATTATGAAGAAAACAAGCAAGTCCTAAAATGAAAGGTCACGGCTAGATTCAAGAGCAATATCAAATTTCAGACTTAATCACAATCACCTGCACGCTAATTAAAACGAAGTATTAGACAATTAGAGGAAAAACTTTTCTGCTTGAATCATCTGTATAAAAAAGGATATAGGCTACATAAACTACGGACACATTTTTGGAGTTGAATTTTTCATCAAAATCATCACAAAGTTTATAATTTTTATTACCGATCAGTATCCATAGTACAATGGTGATGAAAGTGTCGTTCGATATGGGAGATACGAGTTCATGCCATTCTGTGGATCGAGAAAATATTGGTACATCAGTTTTTTTTTTAGCAATATATTCAATGTATATTTGATCCTCTGGACTTTTAGATAGAAAATGGCAAACTGTTGGTTTGTCAAAATGTAGGTCGCCACGAAAACATCTGGAGATTCAGTCCCTTCTCCACTTCCATCTGAAAAATATCTATATACGCCCTCTCTTTCTCTCTCTCTTTCTCTCTCTCTCTCTCTCTCTCTCTCTCTCTTTCTATCTATCTCTCTCTCTATCTCTCTCTCTCTCTCTCTCTCTCTCTCTCTCGTCTCTGTCTCCTTTTTTATCACTTCACTAAACTAATGTTTTATTTTTCAGGAGAAGAGGATCAGTTTATGGATGCGGATTAAATGTGTATTTTTTTTGTACTGAGTTTATAATAAAAGCTGAAAATATTCGAAACCTTTTTTTGTAATATGTAAAGCTAAAAACATAAAGATAATTGTTAGCACTGTCATGCGATCCTACAACGTTGAAGTCGAGATTTTATTATGTAATAAAAATGTTTCTTTTTCATGTAACATTTGACGAATATTTCCAGGGTCAATGTTTATTTCTCCAAGTTAAATCGCTCTTAATATTCTAATCTAAATCGTTACACTTCAACAAGCAAAATGATTTACACAAATTAAATTGTTAACTTATGAGCAAAACATGACATATCTCACTTGAAACTTCATTTGCAACTACTCCATGGCACTCTTGCTTGCAGTATTTGCGTACTACATTACACACCCCGAAAAACTATACCTTCCATCGCCAATTTCGGTGTGTTTGAGTGGTTTTACGTGTTATTCCTCGGGTTAACGAGTTGTTTTTATTAGTTCAGTATTTGTACTAGAATTTATTTAGAATTTACTAGTACTAGAATTTGTACTAGAATTTATTTAGTATCACATTTTGCCGCCATAACAACTTTTTTTTTATGTACCCTTAAACAATCTTTTTTTGATGTACCCTTGAACAATCTTTTTTTGATGTACCCTTAAACAATCTTTTTTTGATGTACCCTTAAACAATCTTTTTTTGATGTACCCTTAAACAATCTTTTTTTATGTACCCTTAAACAATTTTTTTTTTATGTACCCTTAAACAATCTTTTTTTGATGTACCCTTAAACAATCTTTTTTTATGTACCCTTAAACAATCTTTTTTTGATGTACCCTTAAACAATCTTTGGCATGCGTACCCCAGATGGAGAATTGATGCTTTAAAACATAAATTTTATCATTTATTTTCTGAAGAGGACCTTGTTTTACGATTTTTTTTTTCATTTTACTAAGCATGGTTTTATTTTTGATCGGTTTACAGCATTACAGTATAAAAACTACATAAAACGGAAGTAAAAAAACAATATAACATAAAACCATATTGAAGAATTTGGTCTCTGCTTGACGATAAGGAGTTCAAGGTTCAGTCTCACCTGACACAGGGCCGCAGTTGCATGGAGATTATGAATTATTGCCTCCAAACACAATCAACCAAGAAGAAGAGGTAAAAGGTCTTGAACAATCTATTGGTGTTCAATCATCAATAAGGTAATAGCCCGGTCAGACGCTAGGAGAATCGCTCTGAAGCCGATCGGTTTTTTAATAGTATTGATCTATTTGGGGGCTAGGAATTTTTCCTTGTTTACCTATGGTACCGATCGGCTTTTCATTTGTCGTCGAGCAAAAATGGGCTGGCTTATTTAAAAGTGAAAAGCAGGTCAACTGTTAAGCACGCAAAAGTCCAAGATTTGGTGTTTCTTGTCCAGGGCCATCAGTTTTGATCTAACACAAGTAATGCTGTGTATAAAACTAGGACGAAAGAGGAAGATACGTGGTTAGAAATACACTTGGCTTAGAGACTTGGCGCGTACAAGTGCATGTTATCTCTGTTTTTTGGGAAAAATTTTGCACTATCGTTTGAACACTTCCCCTCGTACCGATCGGTTTTCCCATGCGCCTTAACGGACCATAAGATAAAGAGTTAATATACTAGGCAGAGTAAAAGAGATTTCAAACCAAGCATCTTTCGACAGCTAATAATCGTGAGCTTTCAATATATCAATGGCACTTTCCTCTAAACAAACTTCGAACCTTCAGAATAGTTTCATTCGCAGGCCTTGTAATTAGAAAACCGGAATGCATACCGCCATACAAATTATACCAAATGACGCGAGTATTGGCGTTACAGCGACTCCATTCGAGTGTCACTCCAAGTCCAATATTGACTCTGGTGAATTTTTCTAGTAGGTAAAATAGGAATTGGAATCCAAAAAGCCCATTTGGCAAGCAGCAAGGAATAACAGTCTCTCTTATAATTTTGCGAACTGTTCTTAAGAAGGGGCTTAAATTGTTGCCTTAGAAGCAGGAATCACTCTAACAAAGACTGCAACATTAGTGTGAACTTTCCGCGTATCTGGGGCGTAATTACGTCAAACTCTTAGGGGAGAGGATGGGGGGGGGGAGGTAAAGTTGGAGCCTATTTTTCCAAGTAAAGTGAAAATGAAAAATGAGCCATATAGTATCATAAAGACATACTAAAAAACTGATCAACCAAAAGCCTAATGGAAAAGGGCTGGATGCCCTTCATTTATTTTTGACTCTTAAAACGGAAATTTTCAGTTTTCAATCGAATGAGCACCTCCTGAAGTTTTTACGACCACTCCTTCCATATGAAGTGCCTATGCAAAAAGATTGAAGTAGCAAAGAGTAGTAACATTGAAGAGTAGCCTGAGTAGCAAAATTTGTACTGCTCCAGTACTTGGAAAAAATCTTTTAAGTTATTAAAGAGTTTGACGCTTTCAATCAACTAAAGTAGAGATTGTCTGCTTGTTTGGGCTTCCTGGTATCATTAAAGGAAAATAAATAACTTGTTTCACACCTTATCAGTAGTCATAGCTGAAGAGCAACTTTTACTTGTAGTAATATGAAAGATGATATGTGATATATTTTCTCAAGCCCGGTTTCGTACCCCAGCGCCTTTAAGGTCAGTATACTTCATCAGTTAATCTAATTCGTTTACCTGTATTTTATTTGTTTCTCAAAATGCATAGAAGTGTACTGGTTTTCAGGTTTATGGAAAAGGAGAAGATGGGGCCCTAGTTGTGCCTTTTGGTTTTCAATACACAGTCCAACCTATGCAGAAGGACGGGGAGGAAGTGCTATAAAATTCTTTTCAACAGGACGTCTACTAAAAGAGATTTTGAATCCTGATCTAAACTTTCAATCCTAGCTCCCTGAGGGACGGTCAAACTTTTCATAATCGGAACATCCACCAAAACAGGATGCTGGATTTCTACAAATATGGCAGAAAGTGACAATTGATTCCCTATCTGTCTGGACCCTTTCTGATCATTTCAGGGCGAGAGGATCCCAAGATTTTCGTCAGGAGGGCATCTACCAAAAGAGGTTGTTTGATTTTAACCAAACATGGTGATTGGTAGCAGTTAGTGTCTTATTTGTGTCTTTCTGGGTTTGATGGGAAATTTTATCCTCCAGAGGAAGAAGTGGCATGAGGGATATGTAAATTGCAGTCGTCAGGTTATCGATCAAAACCGTTTTTAGATCTCAGCAAAACTTCGTTAAAAACCAAAGATAGTGTCTAGTTAAGCCTTTTCAGAGCTTAGGATTGGTTTGACTTTTTAGGGGGGGGGAAGGAGAAGGAAAGAGAGTTGTTTGGTTCTTGTCATGAAAATATGTACTCGAAAAGGTGGTCATATCGTAACCAAACTTCACCGAAGTAAAAACTGGGCTCTAAATTGTGTCATTTTAGGGTTTGCACCCCGTCCTACTTTTGTCACTGAGCTGGGGGGAATTAATTTAACCAAACTTAGGCAACAGTTACCATTATGGTTTTGGGCCATTTGCGTGTTGTTGTTTTTTTCAATGGTTTTTGACCATTTTCAGCGTATTTTCATTTCCTAGCGACTTAGTTATTTTTATAATTAATTTTCAAACCTATTCTTGCACCCTTTGCTTTCAAAACTTCTAAAGATTCATTCACTTTGTCAAAATTTTTATCTAGAATTTATCTAGAATTTTATCTAGAATTGAATCATCAGCATACTCTAAGTCAAGGAGAATCTCACGTCCCCAATTGATTCCATGTTCCCCCATTGATTTTGCTACGCTCCTTTGGACAAAATTCTCCAAAAGATTCGTGCAATTAAATAGTAATAGTTTATTTTTATCCTTTTTCGTTCGGAGTTCAAGAAGAGAAAGAAAGAAAGAAGTAAAAAACTGAAAAATAAAGAACAAAAAAACAAGGAAAAAGGAAGAAAAAACGAACAATTAACGATATACATTAACGTGACCAACATATCTAACGAAATAAGAAAACAAGTAGAACCTTAAATCAATACTAAGCATACATGAACTAACCGTCTACTCAACCGTATATAATAGATGGCTAAGTGGAAAAATGCACCTTTCTTCAAAACGCACCGATAATTCTTCCGTCTTTACACATACATAAAAAATATATTATTATTTTTTTTTACTAATTTATGAGTTCCAGAACCACAGAGGGATACCAATAAAATACTTAGCATACCAGTAAAACTGAAACCTATTTTTTTTTTATATATAAGTTATAGAAAACAGATTTTAAAACGGAATTATGAAAAACCCTTACGATGCAAATATGGAGCTCTTAAGCTTTCTTAATGTATATTTGTCAAATTGCCCTTTAATTTTTGCCAGCAGTCCATATATTTTAGATAGTTTCTTTTTCAACTCATTAATAACTACACTACATTTTGCTCTTATCGTTGAGCCAAGAGGGACACCTATATAATTCAGGGAGTCAAATCTAGAAACAGTGATGGAAGCTATTTTAAGGGCTTAATAAAAAGAACTTTTTCCAAAAAATAAGTTTTTCAAAGAGAAGTGAAGAACTCCATTAAACCAAAAATGAGCAAAATCAAATCAAATAATCTACCAAGCGTTAAACTACCACAAATCCACATCGATAAATAAATGAAACCCAAAACGAACAGATTTGCAATAAATAACCGACTCAAACTCAAAACGAGCAGAAATTAACATGAGTAGGGTTCAAAACCCCTGTGCCTTCTCAAGGCCTGAAAATCCTCCTCAAAAACATAATTTCTATCTGGAAATAAACTATGCTGAGCAAAGTGGCTATCTCAAAACTTTGATTGGATGTGTTTAGGGAAATAGTGGGCATGGAAGGGGTGTCATTTGCCTCCAATCACTTTCAACTATTAAAAAGGGCACAAGCCATTCCAATTTCCAATCGAATGAGCCCTTTTCTACGACAACTCCTTCGATACGATGTGCCCTGCTCTAAGACCAAGAAAAAAAAATATACATTGGACCAACATCGTTTTATACTTTGGCAGCGCTATTGCGCTGCCTATGATTCTGATTGTCCCTTTTCGTACATGTTTCATAGGCAGCGCAATAGCGCTGCCTAAGTAAAGAACGATGTTGACACACTGTATTATTTATTTTTTTTTTGGTTTTAGACCAGGGCACTTCGTATCGAAGGAGTTGTCGTAGAAACTTCAAAAAGGGCCCATTCGATTGGAAATTGGAGTGGCTTGTGCCTTTTTTGATAGTCGAAAATGATTGGAAGGCAACTAACACCCCTTTCACGCCCACCATTTCCCCAAACACATCCAATCAAAATTTTGAGATAGCCATTTTGTTCAGCATAGTGGATTTCCACATAGAACTCATGTTTTTGAGAAGGACACTCCCCCACAGCCCTCAGGGCGAGGGTTGTAAGTTATGCCCTGGGGGCATATAAGGTTCTTATAGAAAGTGTTATCGTAGAAACTTCAAAAAAGGCTCATTAGATTGGAAAATCAAAGGGCTAGTGCCCTTTTCAATAGTCGAAAGTCATTGGAGAGCAATTAGCCCCCCTCTCACGCCCACTTTCTCCCCAAACACATCCAATCAAAATTTTTAGATAGCCATTTTGTTCAACGTAGTTGAAACTTCCTGAAAATTAGGTCTTTGAGGGTGACAACGCCCCCCCCCCACAGCCCTCAAGGCAAGGGTTGTAAGTTATGCCCTGGGGGCATATTAGGTTTTTTATTGAAATCATTGTCGTAGAAACTTATTAGGTTTTTTATAGAAAGCGTTGTCACAGAAACTTCAAAAAAGGCTCGTTCGATTGGAAATTCAAAGGGCTAATGCCCTTTTTTAATAGTCGAAAGTGATTGGAGGGCAACTAACCCCCCTCTCACGCCCACCTTTTCCCCAAACACATCCAATCAAAATTTTGAGATAGCCATTTTGTTCAACGTAGTTGAAAGTTCTGGAAATTAGGTCTTTGTGGATGACAACTCCCCATAGCCCTCGGGGAAAGGGTTCTAAGTTATTCCCTGGGGGTATATAAGGTTTTTTTTATAGAAAGCGTTGTCATAGGAACTTCAAAAAGGGCTCATTCGATTGGAAATGGAAATGGCTAGTGCCCTTTTTAATAGTAGAAAGTGATTGGAAGGCAACTAACACCCCTTCCACACCGATCATTTATCAAAACACATCCAATCAAGATTTTGAGATAGCCATTTTGTTCAACGTAGTTGAAAGTTCTGGAAATTATGCCTTTGAGCAAAACACTCCCCCCCGCCACAGTCTTCAGGGGAAGGGTTATACGTTAGGCCTGGGGGGCATATAAAGTTTTTATTGAAAGCTTTGTCATAGAAACTTGAAAAAGGGCTCACTTGATTGGAAATTGAAAGGGCTAGTGCCCTTTTTAATAGTAGAAAGTGATTGTAGGGCAACTAACTCCCCTCTCACGCCCATAATTTCCCCAAACACATCCAATCAAAATTTTGTCATTTCCATTTTGTTCAACGTAGTTGAAAGTTCTGAAATTAGGTCTTTGAGAATGATAAGTCCCTCAGAGTCCTCAGGGCAAGGGTAATAAGTTATGTGCTGGGGGCATATAAAGTTCTTACAGAAATTTTGGTCGTAGACACTTCAAAAAGGGTTCATTTCAATGGAAAATGAAAGGGCTAGTGCCCTTTTTAATAGTCGAAAGTGAATGGAGAGCAACCAACCCCCCTCTCACACCCACCATTTCCTCAAACACATTCAATCAAAGTATAGAGATAACCATTTTGTTCAACGTAGTTGAAAAGTCTAAAAATTATGTCTTTGAGGATGACAAGCTCCTCACAGGCCCCAGGGTAAAGGTTGTAAGTTATGCCCTAGGGGCATACAAGGTGTCTATAAAAAATCGTTGTCGTGAAAACATCAAAAGGGGTCAATTGGATACTGAGAGGACTAGTGCTCTTTTTAATAGTCGAAAGTGATTGGAGGGTAACTAACCCCCTCTCACGTCCACCATTTCCCCAAACACACCCAATCAAAATTTTCCGATAGCCATTTTGTTCAACATAGTTGAAGGTTCTGGAATTAGAACAGGAATCAGAAGACAAGACGAATATCCCCCCCCCCTCACGCCCAACATTTCCCCAAACACTTCCGATCAACATTTTGATGTAGCCATTTTGTTGAAGTAGTTGAAGGGTCCGAAAATTATGTCTTTGAGTATGACCCCCCACAACTCTCAGTGCTAAGGTTGTAAGTTATGCCCTGGGGGCATAAAAGGTTTTTTATAAGAAGCGTTGTCGTAAAAACTTCAGTAAGGGCTATTTTTTTGTAAATTAAGAAGTCCATTGTAGTCTTTAATAGCCGAAAGTGATCTGAAGGAGAATCCCCCCCACGCCCATCATTTTCCCAAACATTTCCGATCAACATTTTGATATATTCATGTTTAAAGGTCTGGAAACTTGAGGATCACACCCCTCCCCCGATAGCTCTCAGGACAAAGGTCATAAGTTATGCCCTTGGGGCATATCCGGTTTTTATAGAAAAGTTTTTCGTAGAAGCTTCAAAAAGGGCTCATTCGATTGGAAATTGAGAGGACTAGTGTTTTTTTATTAGTCGAAAGTGATCAGAGGGCAAATGCCCCCCTCCCCCACGCCCATCGTTTCCCCAATCACTTCCAATCAAAATTTGAGATAGCCAATTTGTCCAACATATTAAAAGAGCTCATTCGTAAAATGAGCTGAAGAAATCAAAAATTAAACACTACTATTTGTGTCATAATTTTAAAAAGAGTTTATGTTATAAAAATTTCTGAAAAAGTTTCTCCAGCATATAAATAGCAGGCTAAACTATAATATCTCAAAGGAAAACCAGAAAGATTCAAACTATTATTTTCTTTTTCCCTGAAAAATACTATGTCAATATAAAACGAACAGAAATTAATTAAAAAAAATTTCCACAAAATAAGTTTTTGAACAAAAAGTAAAGAACTCCATCAGACCAAAAATGAACGAAAATAGAATAGAGGAATCGGTAGAACGGCCTTATTGACTCCGACGGGGCACAACTGCTGCCACCTACAACTTTTTTACATAATTTATTCAAGGATTATCGATCGAGTCTAATGGGGGTCAAGGTCAATCGATCTGTTGTTGTTTGGCTAACCTAACCTGAGAAATTGATATACATAATCTGCGATGGGATTATTGGTTCACGAAAGGGGAATTAAGAAACAAACATGGCTTCTTTGATCTTTAGGCTAACCTAACCTGAGAACTTGATTTACATAATCGCTAGGGGAATGTATTGATTCACGAAGGGGGAATTAAGAAATATTATGGTTTCTTTAATTTTTAGGTCTGAGGGATAAACGTTCTTTAGGTCAGAGAGAAAAATTAATATTCTATTTTTAAATAGGGCTTCATTGATCTTTAGTGTCAGGAATTAGAAATGACATCACTTGTTATCTTGGAATTATGTGGGAGTCTAAAGAGATAGAATATTCTATTTTTAAATACGGCTTCACTGAGCTTTAAGTCGGAGAGATAAATTGATATTCTAACGAAACCTTAATAGTGTAGCTAGGAACATTTATGAGATGAAGAGATTAACGTAGGAAAGGGTTTCCTAGAAATTTGAAATGTGAAAGCACAGAGATGCCAAAAACAAAAGGAACACGCTGAGATTACGTTTAGAGATTATTTGGGTGAAACGGTTTTAGACATTTTAGGGAATTATTTCGGCGAAACAGTTAGAGACATTTTAAAGGATGATTTTAGAAAAGGTTTTAGAAGAGGTTTTGAGTGTGGTCGTTATAGTAAACAAGTTCTATTTAAACAGTGTCGTGAGGTCCCCTACCCAAATCCCAACGGCCCCAGGTCCCCCTAATGCACAGCGAGCCCCCAAAGACCACCGGAGCCCCATCCCTCCCCAGGGCCCCGATCGCTCTACCCCAACCCCAAAGGGCTTAGATCCCCCCACCCCAACCCCGAAGGAAGCCCCCAGACCCCAAAGGGCCACCCGGCCCTCAAGGGGTCCCCAGACCCCCAAAGGACCCCCGGGCCCAAAGGCCCCCTCCCCCCTTCCCTTGGCCCCCAAAGGGCCCCCTCCCTCTCCCTCCCTCTCCTCCCCCTCCTCACATTCCCCACCCCCTCCCCTCCTCCCCTCTCCTCCCCTTCCCTTCTCCATTTTTTTATATTTGTTTTGTGCATTGAGACACAGAAGGACCCCCTCCCCCCCCGCCCCACCCCCCCACGAAAGGGGAATTAAGAAACAAACATTATGGCTTCTTTAATCTTAGGTCTGAGGGATAAACGTTCTTTAGGTCAGAGAGAAAAATTATTATTCTATTTTTAAATAAGGCTTCGTTGATCTTTAGTGTCAGGAATTAGAAATGACATCACTTGTTATCTTGGAATTATGCGGGAGTCTAAAGAGATAGAAATTCTATTTTTAAATACGGCTTCACTGAGCTTTAAGTCGGAGAGATAAATTGATATTCTAACGAAACCTTAATAGTGTAGCTAGGAACATTTATGAGATGAAGAGATTAACGTAGGAAAGGGACTCCTAGAAATTTGAAATGTGACAGCGCAGGGATGCCAAAAACAAAAGGAACACACAGAAATTACTTTTAGGGGATTATTTGGGTGAAACGGTTTTAAACATTTTAGGTAATTATTTTGGCGAAACAGTTAGAGACATTTTAAAAGATGATTTTAGAAAAGGTTTTAGAAGAGGTTTTGAGTGTGGTCGTTATAGAAAACAAGTTCTACTTAAACAGTGTCGTGAGGTCCTCTACCCCAACCCTAAAGGGCTCCGATCCCCCTACCCCAACCCCGAAGGAAGCACGCGGTCCCCAAAGGTCCCCCGGGCTCCCAAAGGACCACCCCCCTCCCCCTTTCCACCATTTTTTTAAAATAATTTGTGAATTTTTTTAACATGGCAATTTTTTTTGACTTTTTTTACGTATCTTAAAATGACATGAAATATGCTTACGGCTCTACCAATCGTACTCTGTGCTTGTTCATAGACACGACATGGCTTTCCCACTGGTACTCTGTGTGTAAGTTTCTGTGTGTGTGTAAGTTTTTGTGTATGTGCAAGTTTTTGTGTGTGTTATTTTTTGTGTGTGTCTGTGTAATTTTGTGTGTGTGCGTGTGTATGTTTTTGTGTGTGTGTGTACGTTTTTGGGTGTGTGTGTAATTTTGTGTGTGTGTGTGTTAGTTTTGTGTGTGTGTGTAAGTTTGTGTGTGTGTGTAAGTTTTTGTGTGTGTGTAAGTTTTTGTGTGTGTGTAAGTTTTTGTGTGTGTGTAAGTTTTTGCGTGTGTGTAAGTTTTGTGTGTGTGTAAGTTTTTATGTTTGTTTGAGTTGTTGTGTGTGTTTGTAAATTTTTGTGTTTGTGTGTGTGTTAGTTTGTGTGTGTGTGTGTGTGTAAGTTTTTGTGTGTGTGTGTGTGTAAGTTTGTGTGTCTGTGTAACTTTTTGTTTATGTGTGTAAGTTTTTGTGTGTGTGTAATTTTGTGTGTGTGTGTAAGTTTTTTTTGTGTGTGTAAGTTTTTTTGTGTGTTTGTAATTTTTTTGTGTGTGTGTAATTTTTTTTGTGTGTGTAAGTTTTTTTGTGTGTGTTTAAGTTTTTATGTGTGTGTAAGTTTTTTTTGTGTGTGTGAGTTTTTGTATGTGTGTAAGTTTTTGTGTATGTGTGTAAGTTTTTGTGTGTGTGTGTGTGTTTAAGTTTTTGTGTGTGTGTGTGTGTTTTAGTTTTTGTTGTGTGTGGGTTTAAGTTTGTGTGTGTATGTTACTTTTTTGTGTATGTTTGTATTTTTTTGTGTGTGAGTAAGTTTGTGTGTGTGTGTAAGTTTTTTTGTGTGTGTGTAAGTTTTTTTGTGTGTGTGTAATTTTTTTTGTTTGTGTAAGTTTTTTGTGTGTGTGTATGTTTTTTTTTGTGTGTGTGTATTTTTTTGTGTGTGTGTAGGTTTTTTTTGTGTGTTTGTGTTTCTGTTCGTGTTTTAGTTTTTGTGTATGTTTGTAAGTTTTTTTTTGTCTGTGTAAGTTTTTTTTTGTGTGTGTGTATTTTTTTGTGTGTGTGTAATTTTTTGTGTGTATGTATTTTTGTTTGTGCGTGTATTTTTTTGTGTGTGTGTATTTTTTTGTGTATTTTTTATTTTTTGTGTGTGTGTGTTTGTGTGTAAGTTTGTGTGTGTGTAAGTTTTTGTGTGTGTGTGTGTGTGTAAGTTTTTTTGTTTGTGTTAGTTTTTATGTGTATGTGTAAGTTTTTGTGTATGTGTGTGTAAGGTTTTTTGTGTGTGTAAGATTTTGTGTGTGTGTGTAAGTTTTTGTGTGTGTGTAAGTTGTTTTTTTTGTGTGTAAGTTTTTATATGTGTGTAAGTTTTTGTGTGTGTGTAAGTTCTTGTGTGCGTCTGTAATTTTTGTCTGTGGGTGTCTAAGTTTTTGTGTTTGTGTGTGTTAATTTTTGTGTGTGTGTAAATTTGTGTTTGTTTAAAGTGTGTGTGATTTTTTGTATTTTTGTAATTTTTTGTGTGTGTGTGTAATTTTTTTTTTTTGTTTTAGTTTTTGTGTGTGTGTAAGTTTTGTGTTTGTGTTGGTTTGTTTTTGTGTGTATGTTTTTTGTGTCTGCAAGTTTTTTTGTATTTGTTAGTTTTTTTTTGTGTGTGTAAGTTTTTGTGTGTTTGTGTAATTTTTTGTGTGTTTGTAACTTTTTGTTTTTTTTTTATTTTCTTTATTTCTTTAAGATTTTATTTGTGTTTAAATTTTTGTGTGTGTGTAATTTTTTTTGTGTGTGTAAGTTTTTTTGTGTTGTTTTGTTTTTTTTGTTTGTGTAAGTTTTTTTGTGTGTTTTTGTTTTTTTGTGTGTGTAATTTTTTGTGTGTGTGTAAGTTTTTTTGTGTGTGTATGTTTTTTTTGTGTGTGTGTATGTTTTTGTGTTTTTGTTTTTATTTGTGTGTGTGTAAGTTTTTGTGTGTGTGTGTATTTCTTTTAGTTTTTGTATGTTTTTGTGTGTGTGTGTGTGTGTGTATCTAAGTGATTTTGTGTGTGTATGTTTTTGTGTGTGTGTAAGTTTTTTTGTGTGTGTGTAAGTTTTTGTATGTTTGTTTTTTTTTGTGTGTGTGTGTAAGTTTTTGTGTGTGTGTGTGTAAGGTTTTGTGTGTTTTTTCGTTTTTGTGTGTGTGTAATTTTTTGGGTGAGTAAGTTTTTGTGTGTGTGGAAGTTTTTGTGTGTGTGTTATTTTTTGTGTGTGTGTGTGCTTAAGTTTTTGTGTGTGTGTAAGTTTTTGTGTGTGTGTAACGATTTGTGTGTGTGTAAGTTTTTTAGTGTGAGTAAGTTTTTGTGTGTGTGTGTAAGTTTTTGTGTGTGTGTATTTTTTTGTGTGTGTGTATTTTTGTGTGTGTGTAAGTTTTTGTGTGTGTGTAAGTTTTTATGTGTGTGTGTAAGTTTTTGTGTGTGTGTAAGTTTTTGTGTGTGTGTAAGTTTTTGTGTGTGTGTGTAAGTTTTGTGTGTGTGTGTAAGTTTTTTTGTGTGTGTGTGTGTGTAAGTTTTTATGTGTATATAAGTTTTTGTGTGTGTGTGTACGTTTTTGTGTGTGTGTAAGTTTTTGTGTGTGATTGTGATTATTTTCTATGAAGATAAAAAGTTTCACTTGAATTCGAAATTTTCTTAAATTCAGTTCCGACTTTTCTCAAAGAGATGAAAAAATTTTAAGTTCTGCTCCAAATATTTTCTCGGAAGAAGAAAAGTCCCAAGACATAAAAAATTTAAAGTTCACTTCTAAATTTTTCCGTAGAAGATAGGAAAAGTTATACTATGATTGTGATTATTTTCCATGAAGATAAAAGGTTTCACTTTAATTCTAAAATTTCTTAAATTCAATTCCGACCTTTCTCAAAGAGATGAAAAAATTTAAAGTTCTGTTCCAAATATTTTCCCAGAAGAAGAAAAGTTCAACTTCGATTCTTAATTTTCTCAATGAAAATGAAATAAGTTATTGCTCAATTCTCTTTTCCTAAGATAATATAAAATTTTCCACTACAATTCAGATTTTTCTCAGAGAGATGAAAAAATTTAAAATACTGTTCCAAATTTTTCTTAGAAGATAGAAAAGTTCAAGTTCTCTTTTGAATTTTACCAAAGAACATAATTCAATTCTAATTTCTCCAGAGAAAATAAAAAGCTTCCACTTCAGTTTTAAGTTCACCAAGACATAAAAAATTTAAAGTTCAGTTCTAAATTTTACCATAGATGATAGTAAAAGTTATACTATGATTGTGATTATTTACCATGAAGATAAAAAGTTTCACTTTAATTCTAAATTTTCTTAAATTCAGTTCCGACTTTTCACATCGAGATGAAAAAATTTAAAGTTCTGTTCCAAATTTTTCATAGAAGATAGGAAAAGTTATACTTTGATCGTGAATATTCAAGTTCTCTTCTGAATTTTGCCAAAGAACATAATTCAATTCTAATTTCTCCGAGAAAATAAAAAGCTTCCATTTCAGTTTTAAGTTCACCAAGACATAAGAAATTTAAAGATCAGTTCTAAATTTTTCCGTAGAAGATAGGAAAAGTTATACTATGATTGTGATTATTTTCCATGAAGACAAAAAGTTTCACTTTAATTCTCAATTTTCTTGAATTCAGTTCCGACCTTTCTCAAAGAGATGAAAAATTTAAAGTTCTTTTCCAAATATTTTCCCGGAAGAAGAAAAGTTCAACTTCGATTCTGAATTTTTCTCAATGAAAATGAAATAAGTTATTGATCAATTCTATTTTTCCAAAATAATATAAAAAGTTTCCACTTCAGTTCAAATTTTTCTCAAAGAGAGGAAAAAATTTTTAATACTGTTCCAAATTTTTCATAGAAGATAGAAAAGTTCAAGTTCTCTTCTGAATTTTACCAAAGAACACAATTCAATTCTAAGTCCTCCAGATAAAATAAAAAGCTTCCACTTCAGTTTTAATTTCACCAAGACATAAAAAATTTGGTTAGGTTAGGCTAGATTAACTTAACCTAACCTAACTTAATCTAGCCTAACCTAACCTAATTTAATCTTTTTACCATGTTTAAGTTAGGTTAGGTTAGCTTATCATGAGCGCTCATGATAAGTTAACCTAACCTAACCTATTTTAAACTTGTAGAGATGTTTCTAATTATTTATTAATATTTATTTATACCTAACCTAACCTAACCTATTGTGTTTGGTGGTTAGATGAATGAACTGAATTTAAGAAAAATTAGAAATAAAATGAAACTTTTAATATTCATGGTAAATAATCACAATCAGAGTAAAGCCATTTCTATCTTCTATGGGAAAAATTATAATTGAACATTAAATTTTTATAGACATGGAGAAAATGGTATTCTCAATGTAAGCTTTTTAATTTTCAGTGTTAAATTTAAAAATGGAGAGAACTTTTTTTCTTATTCTCTAATAAAATTCATAGGAGAACTTGTACATATTAAAATTCATCGTGAAAAATCGGAATTATAGTGGAGATCCATATCTTCATGAAGATTATTCACTATCAAAGTATAACTTTTCCTATATTCTATGAAAAATTTGGAACAATATTTTAAATTTTTTCCTCTCTTTGAGAATAATCTGAATTGAAGTGGAAAATATTATATTATTTTAGGAACATAGAATTGATTAATAACTTATTTCATTTTCATTGAGAAAATTCAGAATCGAAGTTGAACTTTTCTTCTTCCGGGAAAATATTTGGAACAGAACTTTAAATTTTTGTATCTGTTTGAGAAAAGTCGGAATTGAATTTCAGAAATTTTACAATTAAAATAAAACTTTTTATCTTCATGGAAAATAGTCACAATCATAGTATAACTTTTCATATCTTCTATGGAAAAATTTAGAAGTGAACTTTAAATTTTTTATTTCTAGGTGAACTTAAAACTGACGTGGAAGCTTTTTATTTTCTCTCGAGAAATTAGAATTGAATTATGTTCTTCGGTAAAATTCAGAAGAGAACTTGAACTTTTCTATCTTCTATGAAAAATTTGGAACAGTATTTTAAATTTTTTTATCTCTTTAAGAAAAAACCGAATTGAATTGAAAAATTTTATATTATTTTGGGAAAATAGAATTGATCAATAACTTATTTCATTTTCATTGAGAAAATTCAGAATTGAAGTTGAACTTTTCTTCACTTCTTTGAGAAAATTTAAAATTGAAGTGAAACTTTTTATCTTCATAGAAAATAATCACAATCATAGTATAACTTTTCCTATCTTCTGTGGAAAAATTTAGAACTGAACTTAAAATTTTCTATGTCTTGGTTAACTTAAAACTGAAGTGTAAGCTTTTTATTTTCTCTGGAGAAATTAGAATTGAATTGTGTTCTTTGGTAAAATTCAGAAGAGAACTTGAATATTCACGATCAAAGTATAACTTGTCCAATCTTCTATGAAAAATTTGGAACATAACTTTAAATTTTTTCATCTCTATGTGAAAAGTCGGATCTGAATTTAAGAAAATTTTGAATTAAAGTGAAACTTTTTATCTTCATGGAAAATAATCACAATCATAGTATTATTTTCCTATCTTCAACAGAAAAATTTAGAACATAACTTTAAATTTCTTATGTCTTGGTGAAATTAATACTGAAGTGGAAGCTTTTTATTTTCTCTGGCAAAATTAGAATTGAATAGTGTTTGTTGGTAAAATTCAGAAGAGAAATTGAACTTTTCTATCTTCTATGAAAAATTTGGAATAGTATTTTAAATTTTTCATCTCTTTGAGAAAAATCTGAACTGAAGTGGAAAATTTTTATATTATTTTGGGAAAATAGAATTGATCAATAACTTATTTCATTTTCATTGAGGAAATTCAGAATCGAAGTTGAACTTTTCTTCTTCCGGGAAAATATTTGTAACAAAACTTTAAATTTTTTCGTCCCTTTGAAAAAGGTCAGAACTGAATTTAAGAAAATTTAGAATTAAAGTGAAACTTTTTATCTTCATAGAAAATAATCACAATCATAGTATAACTTTTCATATCGTCTAAGGAAAAATTTAGAACTGAACTTTAGATTTTTTATGTCCTGTTAAAATTAAAACTGAAGTGGAAGCTTTTTATTTTATCTGGAGGAATTAGCATTGAATTGTGTTCTTTTTTAAAATTCAGAAGAGAACTTGAACTTTTCTATCGTATATGAAAAATTTGGAACAGTATTAAAAATATTTTCCTCTCTTTGAGCAAAATTTGAACTGAAGTGGAAACTATTTATATTATTTTGGGGGAAATAGAATTGATCAATAACTTATTTCATTTTCATTGAGAAAAATTCAGAATCAAAGTTGAACTTTTCTTCTTCCGGGAAAATATTTGGAAACGAACTTTAAATTTTTTCATCTCTTTGAGAAAAGTCCGAACTGAATTTAAGAAAATTTATAATTAAATTGAAAATTTTTGTCTTCATAGAAAATAATCACAATCGTAGTATAACTTTTCCTATCTTCCACGGAAAAATTTAGAACTGAACTTTAAATTTTTTATGTTTTGGTGAACATAATACTGAAGTGGAAGATTCTTATTTTCTCAGGAGAAATTATAATTGAATTTTGGCCTTTTGTAAAATTCAGCAGAGAACTTGAATATTCACGATAAATGTATAACTTTTACTATCTTCTGTAAGAAATAGGAAACAGAACTTTAAATTTTTTCATCTCTATGTGAAAAGCCGGAACTGAATTTAAGAAAATTTAGAATTAAAGTGAAACTTTTTATCTTCATGGAAAAATAATCAAAATCATAGTATAACTTTTCCTATCATCTATGGAAAAATTTAGAACTGAACTTTAAATTTTTTATGTCTTGGTGAACTTAAAACTGAAGTGGAAGCTTTTTATTTTCTCTTAAGAAATTAGAATTGAATTATGTTCTTTGGTAAAATTCAAAAGAGAGCTTGAACTTTTCTATCTTCTAAGAAAAATTTGGAACAATATTTTAAATTTTTTCATCTCTTAGAGAAAAATCTTAACTGACGTGGTAAATTATATATTATTTTAGGAAAATAGAATTGATCAATAACTTATTTCATTTTCATTGAGAAAATTTAGAATCGAAGTTCAACTTTTCTTCTTCCTGGAAAATATTTTGAACAGAACTTTAAATTTTTTCATCTCTTTAAGAAAGGTCAGAATTGAATTTAAGAAAATTTAGAATTAAAGTGAAAATTTTTATCTTAATGGAAAATAATCTGTGGAAGCTTTTTTATTTTCTCTTGAGAAATTAGAATTGAATTGTGTTCTTTGGTAAAATTCAGAAGAGAACTTGAACTTTTCTATATTCTATGTAAAATTTGGAACAGTATTTTAAATTTTTTCATCTCTTTGAGAAAAATCTGAACTGAAGTGGAAACTTATTATATTATTTTGGGAAAATAGAATTGATCAATAACTTATTTCATTTTCATTGAGAAAATTCAGAATCGAAGTTGAAATTTTCTTCTTCCGGGAAAATATTGGGAACAGGATTTTAAATTTTTTTATCTCTTTGAGGCAAGTTAGACTTTAGATTAAAAAACTGTACAATTGAAAAGGGGTTCGTTATCTTAAAGGAGAATAATCACAATCATAGTATAACTTTTCCTATCATCTACGGACAAATTAACAACTGAAATTTGTTTTTTTCTTTTCTTGGGCCTTTTCTTCTTCCGAGAAAATATTTAAAACAGAATTTAAAATTTTTTCATCTCTTTGAAAAAAGTCGGAACTGAATTTAGGAAAATTTAGAATTCAAGTGAAACTTTTTATCTTCATAGAAAATAATCACAATCACACACAAAAACTTACACACACACAAAAACTTACACACACACAAAACTTACACACATAAAAACACTCACACAAAAAAACACAAACTCTTACACACACACACAAAAACTTACAAACAAAAAAACTTAGGAAAACACAAAAACTTACACACACACAAAAACTTACACACACACAAAAACTTACACACACACAAAAACTTACTCACACACAAACTTACACACACACAAAAAAAAATACTCACACACACAAACTTACACACACACAAAAAGTTACACACACACAAAAAGTTACACACACACAAAAACATACACAAACAAAAAAAAAAACACACACACACACAAAAACTTACACAAACACAACAAATTGCACACACACGAAAACTAACACAAATAAAAACTTACACACACACAAAAAATTACACAAACACAAAAACTTACACACACACAAAAACTAACACACACACACAAAGAAACTTACACACAAAAAAAAACTTAAACACACACACAAACTTACACACACACAAAAACTTACACACACACACACGCACACAAAACTTACACACAAACAAAACTTACACACACACACAAAGAAACTTACACACACACAAAAACTTACACACACACAAAAACTTACACACACAAAAAAAAAATAACAAAAAAAAAAAACTTAAACAAAAAAAAAAACTAACAAACACAAAAAAAATAAAACAAAAAAAAAATCTTAAACCCACACAAAAAAAATTAAACACACAAAAAAACTAAAACACACACACAAAATTACACAAACACAAAAAAACTGACACACACATAAAAACTTACACACACACAAAACTACACACACACACAAAAACTTTCACACACACACAAAAAAACTTACACACACACAAAAACTTACACACATAAAAAAAAAATTACACACACACAATAACTTGCAGACACAAAAAAAAACTTACACACACAAAAAAACTTACACACACACAAAAACTAACAGACACACAAAAACTTTAACACAAACAAAAACTATGACACACAAAAAAAAAATAAAACAAATACAAAAAATTACACACACACACACAAAAACTTACACACACACACAAATTTACAGACACACAAAAACTAACACACACACAAAAACTTAGACACCCACATACAGAACTAACGCACCCACACAAAAACTTACACACACAAAAACTTACACACTAACAAAAACATACACACACAAAAAAAACTTACACAAACACAAAAACTTACACACACAGACAAAAACTTATACACAGACAAAAACTTAAAAACACAAAAAAACACAAAAAAATAAACACACAAAAAAAACTTAAAAACACACACGAAAACTTACACACAAACACACACACAAAAACTTACACACAAACCAATCAACGAACACACAAAAAAAAGTACACACAATAAAAAGCTTAGACACAGACAAAAACTTAAAAACACAAAAAAAACTTACACACACATAAAAACTTACACACACACAAAAAAAACTTACACACACACAGAAAAACTTACACACACACAAAAACATACACACACAAAAAAACTAAAACACACACACAAAATTACACACACACAAAAAAACAAACACACACAAAAACTTACACACAAAAAAAAACTAACACACACACAAAAACATACACACACACACAAAGACTAACACACACACACAAACTAACACACACACAAAACTTACACACACACACACACACACAAACACACACACACAAACAAAAAACTTACACACACACACAAAAAAACTTACATACACACACAAACTTACACACGCACACAAAACTTCCACACACACAAAAATACTTACACACACACAAAAACTTACACACAAAAAAAAACTTAGACACACACAAAAACTTACACACACAAAAACTTACACACACACAGAAACTGACACACACAAAAAAACTTACACACACTCACAAAAACTTACACACACACACACAAACTTACACACACACACACACAAAAACTTACACACACTCAAAAACTTGTACATACACAAAAACTTACACACAGAGTACCAGTGGGAAAGCCATGTCGTGTCTATGAACAAGCACAGAGTACGATTGGTAGAGCCGTAAGCATATTTCATGTCATTTTAAGATACTTAAAAAAGTTTAAAAAAAATGCCATGTTAAAAAATTCAAAAATTATTTTAAAAAAATGGTGGAACGGGGGAGGAGGGTGGTCCTTTGGGAGCCCGGGGGACCTTTGGGGACCGGTGGCTTCCTTCAGGGTTGGGGTAGGGGGATTGGAGCCCTTTGGGGTTGGGGTAGAGGACCTCACGACACTGTTTAAATAGAACTTGTTTACTATAACGACCACACTCAAAACCTCTTCTAAAACCTTTTCTAAAATCATTTTTTAAAATGTCTCTAACTGTTTCGCCGAAATAATTCCCTAAAATGTTTAAAACCGTTTCACCCAAATAATCCCCTAAAAGTAATTTCTGTGTGTTCCTTTTGTTTTTGGCATTCCTGCGCTGTCATATTTGAAATTTCTAGGAAACCCTTTCCTACGTTAATCTCTTCATCTCATAGATGTTCCTAGCTACACTATTAAGGTTTCGTTAGAATATCAATTTATCTCTCCGACTTAAAGCTCAGTGAAGCCGTATTTAAAAATAGAATTTCTATCTCTTTAGACTCCCGCATAATTCCAAGATAACAAGTGATGTCATTTCTAATTCCTGACACTAAAGATCAATGAAGCCCTATTTAAAAATAGAATATTAATTTTTCTCTCTGACCTAAAGAACGTTTATCCCTCAAACCTAAGATTAAAGAAGCCATAATGTTTGTTTCTTAATTCCCCTTTCGTGGGGGGGGGGGGGGGGGGGGCGGGGGTCGTTCTGTGTCTCAATGCACAAAAAAATATTAAAAAATGGAGGAGGGAAGGGGAGGGGAGGGGGAGGAAGGGAGGGGGAGGGGAAGGTGAGGAGGGGGAGGAGAGGGAGGGAGAGGGAGGGGGCCCTTTGGGGGCCAAGGGAGGGGGAGAGGGGTCCCTTGGGGCCTGGGGGGTCCTTTGGGGGTCTGGGGACCCTTGAGGGCCGGGTGGCCCTTTGGGAGCCCGGGGGACCTTTGGGGGCTGGGGGCTTCCTTCGGGGTTGGGGTGGGGGATCGAAGCCCTTTGGGGTTGGGGTAGGGCGATCGAGGCCCTGGGGGGGGGGGGGGTTTCCGGTGGTCTTTGGGGGCTCGATGTGCATTAGGGGGACCGGGGGCCGTTGGGATTGGGGTAGTGGACCTCACGACACTGTTCAAATAGAACTTGTTTACTATAACGACCACACTCAAAACCTCTTCTAAAACCTTTTCTAAAATCATCCTTTAAAATGTTTCTAACTGTTTCGCCGAAATAATTCCCTAAAATGTCTAAAACCGTTTCACCCAAATAATCCCTAAACGTAATCTCAGCGTGTTCCTTTTGTTTTTGGCATCTCTGTGCTTTCACATTTCAAATTTCTAGGAAACCCTTTTCTACGTTAATCTCTTCATCTCATAAATGTTCCTAGCTACACTATTAAGGTTTCGTTAGAATATCAATTTATCTCTCCGACTTAAAGCTCAGTGAAGCCGTATTTAAAAATAGAAGTTCTATCTCTTTAGACTCCCACATAATTCCAAGATAACAAGTGATGTCATTTCTAATTCCTGACACTAAAGATCAATGAAGCCCTATTTAAAAATAGAATATTAATTTTTCTCTCTGACCTAAAGAACGTTTATCCCTCAGACCTAAAAATTAAAGAAACCATAATATTTCTTAATTCCCCCTTCGTGAATCAATACATTCCCCTAGCGATTATGTAAATCAAGTTCTCAGGTTAGGTTAGCCTAAAGATCAAAGAAGCCATGTTGGTTTCTTAATTCCCCTTTCGTGAACCAATAATCCCCCCACAGATTATGTAAATCAATTTCTCAGGTTAGGTTAGCCAAACAACAACAGATCGATTGACCTTGACCCCCATTAGACTCGATCGATAATCCTTGAATAAATTATGTAAAAAAGTTGTAGGTGGCAGCAGTTGTGCCCCGTCGGAGTCAATAAGGCCGTTCTACTGGATTCTACCAATCATACAACTACCACAAATCAGTATCAAAATAAATGAAATAAATGAAACCGTAGACGAACAAAAATTAAAACAAATAACAGAGTCAAACTCAAAACGAGCAGAAATTAATATGAGTAGGGTTCAAAACCCCTATGATTTCTAAAAGCCAGAATATAATTTTCTTTACTGAAAAAATTCTTTTAAATATTTTCACTTTTATTACTTTAAGAAACCATTTTTTAAGGAATAAATATCAGCATATGTATATGAAACTGACAATGCACATTTTTTTCAGCAATTTCGTCTGAAATTTTTTCAGTAAAGTACAAATTATATTCTGGCTTTTAGAAATCATAGGGGTTTTCAACCCTGCTCATATTAATTTCTGCTCGTTTTGAAATTGACTCCGTTATCTATTTTAATTTCTGTTCGTTTTGGGTTTCATTTATTTATTGATATTATATCAGTAAAGGCCATGTTTCAAAGCTCCCAATGTTTCATTATTTATTATTGTTTTTCCCAGCGGAACTTAATACGGAAAGGGTCGTAGTATAAACTTCAAAGGGGGCTTGTTCGATTGAAAATCGAGAGTTCTAGTGCCTTTTTTAAGAGTCAAAATGGATAGGACGGCAACAAGCCCCCCCCCACGCCTTTCCCCCTAAATACATCCGATAAAAACTTTAAGGTAGCCATTTTGTTAAAAATAGTTCAAAGATCATATATCAAGGAATGCGGGGTCGACGAAACCCCCCAGGGCCCCGGGGCAGGCATTGTAAGTTATGCCCTGGAAGCAAATATGGCTCTTATAGAAGGGATGCTCGTATAAACTTCAGAGAGGCCTCATTTAATTTGAAATCAAAAGTTCTAGTTAAATTTTTCAAAGGCAAAAGAGATCCAAGGGCAACTAGCCCCCCCCCCCATGCTGTTTTCCCCCAAATACATCAGATAAAATTTTCGAGATATCTATTTTGTTAAAAATGGATATTTTTAATGGAAAAATGGCTCTGGGGCATATAAGGTTCATATGGAAGGGATGCTCGTATAAACTTCAGACAGGGCTCATTTGATTGAAAATCCAGAGTTCTAGTGCCTTTTTTAAGAGTCAAAATGGATCGGACGGCAACAAGCCCCCCCCACACACACACACACCAAAAGGTTTCACTGTTTTATTATTTATTATTTTGACCCAGAGGCACTTCATATGGAAGGGGGGTCGTATGAACTTTGGAGACTATTTCTAGTTCACTTTTTAAGAGTCAAAAGAGATCGGAGGGCAACTATCCCCCCCCAACGCCCTCATATGGAAGCGATGCTCGTATAAACTTCAGACAGGGCTAATTTGATTGGAAATTGAAAGTTCTAGTTCACTTTATAAGAGTCAAAAGTGAACCGAGGGCAGCTAGGCCCCCAAGCCCTCCTTCCCCAAATGCATCAGATAAAATTTCGAGATATACATTTTGTTAAAAATAGTTCAAAGGTCAGATGGCAAAAGCTCCGGTGTCGACACAGCTCCACCAGGGCCCGGGGCAGGTCTTGTAAGTTATGTTCTGGGGGCATATATGGTTCTTATGGAAGGGATGCTCGCATAAACTTCAGAGAGGGCTCATTTGATTGGAAATTGAAAGTTCTAGTTCATTTTTAAAGAGTCAAAAGAGATCTGAGGGCAACTACCCCCCCCCCCCACACACACACACCAAAAGGTTTCACTTTTTATAATTTATTATTTTGACCCAGAAGCACTTCATATGGAGTGGGTGGTCGTATAAACTTTGGAGACTATTTCTAGTTCACTTTTTAAGAGTCAAAAGAGATCGGAGGGCAACTACCCCCCCCCCCAACGCCCTTTTCCCCCAAATGCTTTAGATGAAAATTTTGATATAGCCATTTTGTTGAGAAAAGTTAAAAGGTTAAATAACAAAACTCTGGTGTCGGAACAACCCCCCAGGGCCCGGGGGCAGGTGCTGTAAGTTATGTCCTGGGGGAATATATGATTCCTATGAAAGGGATGCTCGTATAAACTTCAGAGAGGGCTTTTTTTATTGGAAATTGAAAGTTCTAGTTCACTTTTTAAGAGTCAAAACAGATCTGAGGGCAACCAGCCCCCCACACCCTTTTTTCCCAAACCCATCCGATAAAAATTCTGAGATAACCATTTTGTTAAAAAATAGTTCATTCCCCCGTGCCTTTTTCCGTCAAAGCCATCTGATAAAATTTGAGATTGCCATTTTGTTCAAAAACAGTTCATAAGTTACATGACAAAAACTCTGGGGTCGACACAAGCCGCAGATCCCTGGGACAAGTTTTTATGTAAGGGGTGGTCGTATGAACTTCAGACGTGGCTCATTTGATTGTAAATTGAAAGTTCTAGTTATCTTTTTATGATCCAAAGTGATCAAAGGGTCTCTATCCCCCCCCCCCCACAACACACCCTCTTTTCCCCAAATGTATCCGATTAAATTGTTGAGATAGCCAGTTTGTTTGGAATAGTCCAACCATCAGATAACAAAACATCGGAGTCAATAATGCCTCCCCCCCGATCCTGGGGGAAGGGCTGTACATGCCCTGGGGGCATACACAGTTTTCTATTATAGAGGTGGTCGTAAGAACTTCGGAGGGGACTCAAATGATTATAAACTGAAAGTTATAATTTTATTTAAAAGAGTCATAGTGATCCGATGGCAACTAGTCCCCCCCAGCCCTATTTTCTCCAAATACATCCTATCAAATTTTTTATATAGCCACTTTGTTCAAAATAGACCAAAGATCATACAACAAAACTCCTGGGATAACACATCTCCCCAGAACCTGGGGGCAAGTGTTGTAAATAATTATGCCTCAGGGGCACATAAGGTTTTCGTGGAAGAGATGGTCGTATAGACTTCGGAGGGGGTCATTTGATTGTAAATCACAATTCTAGTGCCCTTATTAAGAGTCAAAAGTGACCATAGAGCAACTAGCCCCCCCCCCCAAGACTTTTTTCCAAAATAGATCCGATCAAAATTTTTAAAAAGCCATTTTATTCAAAATTCTATAAAGATCAAATAACGAAAACTCTGGGGTCGACAAAACTAAAAAAAAAGAGTCCGGGGACAATTGTTGTAAGTTATTCCCTGGGGGTATAAAAGGTTTAATGTAAGGGATGGTCGTATAAACCTCAGAAATGGCTTATTTGATTGGAAATTGGACGTTCTAGTTACCTTTTAAGAGCCGTCAAAAATACTCGGGGGGGGGATCTTCCCTCCTCCATCCCGGGGAAGGGTTTTAATTTATGCCCAAGGTGAAAAAGGTTTTTATGGGAGAGGTGGTCGTACATACTTCAGAGGGGACTCAAATGATTAGAAATTGAAATTTCTAGTTTCCTTTTTTCAGGTTATTTATTGAGAAAAGAGGGCATGTTTGATCCTGGATCTCCTGGGTGCGTTGCTAGCTGTGCACTAAGATTAGTGAAAACGGGGCCACCGATGGAAAGTTGTGCACGACCTTCGCCGTCTACCCCCTAGCATAAACCCGACCTCCGAATATCCTCCCATTTACAGAACAAATGGGAAAGATAGCTCTATATACTGATTGTGAGTGGTCGTTTCTTATCCCCCCCAGCCCTGGGTAAATGGCTCTGAGTTACGGAACTTGCTTATTGTTACTTTGTTTACTTTGATACTTGGATTTAGTGATTTACGTGGCAACTTCTATTTACGGAACAAGGGCTGTAAGTGAAACAAATTACATTACAAATATTTTCTTTTGTACTATATTTTCTTTTTTAATATTGAAAATAAACATTCGATTACACTAAAATTTTGAACTGGTGAGCTTTGAGCAATTAATATCATTATACATCAAATATTCACTTCAATTTTATTAGTCCTTTCCAAGACTGTTCAAGACAAATATAGTTTCACTACAAACAAGAGTATGGATATTGCCCCCTTTCTTAACTGTAAAACCCTTTAGCCTACTGTGTCATTGACACTTCACTGAAAATGAATTGTATTGCAAATATTTTTTGTTTTCCAGTTATTACAGCATTGAAAAAGAAAATAAAAATTACAGTGAAATTAAATCTTGAACTGATAATCTTTCAAAAATTAATATGAATACATATCAAATATTCAGTTTGATTTGATTTTTACTTTCCAAGACTGTTCAAGACACATATAGTTTTCAGTAAAGCGCCAATGACGCAGTAGGCTTTAGACTTTTACAGTGAGAGGAGGCGATAGCCAAATACTTGTTTGTAGAGATTTTTGTTCGTTTCAAGCTTGATTTGCATATTCAATTTAAGTTCGACTCGTTTCAAGATTTATTTATTCCTTTATATTAGTATCTATTGATTGTTTATTTAATTTCTGTTCGTTTTGTGTTTCATTTATACTTCAATAGCAAAACATTTTTTTTTCGTTTTAAGCTTTATTTGCATATTCAATTTGAGTATTAATTGTTTTAAGATTTATTTATTCATTTATGTTAGTACTTGTTGCATGTTTTTTTTTGCCATGATTGTTTATTTAATTTCTGCTCGTTTTGGGTTCCATTTGTTCTTTAATAGCAATTTCTGGTCGTTTTGAGGTTGAATTTGTATCTCTGAATGTGTACAAATTCAAAATTGTTTGAATCTGTAGCAGGTGTTTGTATCTGCTGATCTTAAGTTTATGGCCTTTACTTTTCTTTGAAAAACTTCTTTTTCGGAAAGTTTTCCGAAAAAGTGTTATAAGAGTTATAAGTTATAAGTTTAGCGAACAGTGTTATAAGAATAGTGTTTAAATATTTTTCGAATAAAATAATTAAAATAAAAAAGAAATAATAAAATTGAGAAATTCTTCTCAAAATTTTTCGATCAAAGACATTCGATCAAAATTTTGAGATTGAAAATAGTTTGAAGACCCAATAGAAACGGCTATAGGATTGAAATGCCCCCCACAGCCACTCAGGCAAGGGCTGCCCGAGCGTAAGGGACGGTTTTCTAAGAATCCTCAAGAAGGACCTAGTAGAGCTCGGCTATGTATTGATATAGCAAGGGAAAGCTAATTCTTTTCTTCACTTATTGATGCTAGCTCAGTCACTGAAAACTCCATAGTTACAAAAAAAAAGAAAAAAAGAAAAGAAAAATACTAAAAACAAAATTCACTTTCCGGTGATGCAAGTTTCATTGAAACTGAATAACTCGGTCTCAAGTTACTTTAGTTAATAATTCTGCTTCTTATTTCCTTCCACTATTGTCATCAGTTGGCGCCGCGCCCCACAGGGTTCAATTATGGGCCTTCTCTGCTTTATATTAATGATCTGTGTCAAGCTACAGATTTGCCTTCTTTAGATACACAGTTAGCTGATGATACAGCCGTTTCTGTATGCGATAAATCTTAAAACGACCTACACAAAAATATTTCTCACGCATACAGTCGTATTTTTAAGTAGATTGATGACAAAAAACTCATGCTTAATAAGAGAAAAAAAACTAAGCTTATAGTTTATTGTAGTTGGGTGAACTAACATTTGTGTTATGCTAGAAGATGGTTTATCGTCTACTGAAAGAGTGAGAAGTGTTCGTTATCTTGATGCGGTTATCGATGAGAATCTTTCATGGAAGGACCACATCAATGTTGTTTGTGCGAAAGCATCACGTGGCATTGGTAGTATGAACCGTTTGAAAAATTCAACTTCTTACTCCACACTTCAGTCACTTTATTTTACTTTAGCACGATCTCATTTGATTATGCATGACGTGATTATTGCTTTTTGCTTCTGCTTTATTTAATTATCCATAATAATATCAGTTATTTTAAAGTTTGACGTGACTATTTATTTTAATTCCTCTTTGTTTTAGGTTTTTCTATTCATTTACAGTCATTTTTGTTCGTTTTAAGATCTGAATGATACATTAAAAAACCCCAAAACCTTAAAAAACCTATTAAAGTACATCTCACAACAAGTTGCAGTTTTGATTGAGTGTGACAACTCATGTGGTTTCAAAATGATTCTCACATACAAGAATTTTCTTCTATCTCATGACAAAGAAAGACCATGTTGGTTTTACAAGCAGCCCATTAGACTTCTATAAATTGTGCAATTCAAACCTGATAGGTTCATAATCTTGAAGTTTGTGAATAAATTTGGGACAGCTCTAAGATAAAACTGTACTTGGTACTTAAGAACCAATACTCGTAAGCACAAAAAAAAAGTTTTTACGCTTCTACCTAAAGTAATCTTTAAAATGTGTAATTGGTACACTTAGTTGAATCCCTCCCCCCCCCAACATAAAATGAAACCTTTTAGCGACATTTTGATACAATAGATCCTGTTTCGTAGCTTCCAACAATGATCCTCCTTTTCTGTCATTTATCGGATCCCGACAAGGCAGACGCGAAGGCACGCAGCTCGGTCCAATTATCTAAAGGAGGACACGCCAAGAACCGAGTACTCGAGGAAGAGCTGAATCCGGTGAAGCACTTCTATCTGGAACGATTTTCCTGGAGGTGTCATTCCTGCGAATCCCTCTGTTGACTCCTTCAAAAGAAGCTCCGACAGACATTTAAAACCTCCAGGTTTCAAAACAAGGTAATTGAATAGCGGCATATCAGATAACTTTAAGTACCAGGCGCCATGAATATAGGAGTAAAAAAAACTCACGATAAAGTACGTAAAAAGTCCACGAGACAAAAAGTACATCTGCCAGTGGCGTTTCAGTTAATCTTCTTGTGTTGAAAATAGTGTTCCCTTAAATTTCGGGTGCTTTATTTAGGTCTATTCCTGCTTCTACGGAGATTCTAATGATTTAGGTGATTCCTGCGTCTATGACAACAATTTAAGCCCCTTCTTGAGAACAGTTCGCAAAATTATAAGAGAGAGGCTATTATTCCTTGCTGCTTGCCAAATGGGCTTTTTGGATTCCAATTCCTGTTTTACCTACTTGAAAAATTCACCAGAGTCAATATTGGACTTGGAGTGACACTCGAATGGAGTCGCTGTAACGCCAATACTCGCGTCATTTGGTATAATTTGTATGCTTTATTAAGCATGCTTTAAGCATGGATTTCTCCATTCCTTAAAAGTCAGTATGATAACTTCTATCTCCAAGGGTAGCAATAAGAATGATCTGAGATTTTGGTTTAACCCGCCATATCCTGGAGAAGTAAACGCTACTAGAAAATAAATATCTGGCCTGCATAAATTGTTCCATCCAAATCAATTTAGTTTTAGGAACACCGAATTCACAGAGATGTCAACATTTTATACAGCTTTGGCCGTATATTAAGCTCTTAAGAAGAATTTTAGGGCGGCTAGTTTATTTTTGGGTTTGATTTTTGACGCAGTAGATAACCGAATATTATTGCAGAAATGTATGAATTACTAATTGAGAGATGTTACTTTTTCTTTGCTCCAGAACTATCTTCAGAATAGAAGTGTACGTTTACAAAGACAGATTAAAAAAAAAAAAAAAATATGTTGTTATTTGGGGTGTCCTTTAAGTTTCTAGTTTTGGTCCCAGATTCTTTTGCTTTTTATGAATAATCTTCCTAATTCTTTTGGGGGTTTTATTCGATTAAGGTTATGTTCCATATACAAGCTTATGGTATATTATTTTCTGCAATCTTAAGGTTTCAACGGTTCAATGCAAAAGGACGTGTTATCATTCAATCTCTGAGGTTCAGCTATATCCATCTACCGAATTACATTTTATAAAATTCCTTTACGCTTTTTTTAAATGAAAATACGCTGAAAATGGTCAAAAACCATTGAAAAAAACAACAACACGCAAATGGCCCAAAACCATAATGGTAACTGTTGCCTAAGTTTGGTTAAATTAAGTCCCCCCAGCTCAGTGACAAAAGTAGGACGGGGTGCAAACCCTAAAATGACACAATTTAGAGCCCAGTTTTTACTTCGGTGAAGTTTGGTTACGATATGACCACCTTTTCGAGTACATATTTTCATGACAAGAACCAAACAGCTCTCTTTCCTTCTCCTTCCTCCCCCCCCCCCCCCTATGATCTAAACTTGAAAGTTTAGATCAGGATTCAAAATCTCTTTTAGTAGACGTCCTGTTGAAAAGAATTTTATAGCACTTCCTCCCCGTCCTTCTGCATAGGTTGGACTGTGTATTGAAAACCAAAAGGCACAACTAGGGCCCCATCTTCTCCTTTTCCATAAACCTGAAAACCAGTACACTTCTATGCATTTTGAGAAACAAATAAAATACAGGTAAACGAATTAGATTAACTGATGAAGTATACTGACCTTAAAGGCGCTGGGGTACGAAACCGGGCTTGAGAAAATATATCACATATCATCTTTCATATTACTACAAGTAAAAGTTGCTCTTCAGCTATGACTACTGATAAGGTGTGAAACAAGTTATTTATTTTCCTTTAATGATACCAGGAAGCCAAAACAAGCAGACAATCTCTACTTTAGTTGATTGAAAGCGTCAAACTCTTTAATAACTTAAAAGATTTTTTCCAAGTACTGGAGCAGTACAAATTTTGCTACTCAGGCTACTCTTCAATGTTGCTACTCTTTGCTACTTCAATCTTTTTGCATAGGCACTTCATATGGAAGGAGTGGTCGTAAAAACTTCAGGAGGTGCTCATTCGATTGAAAACTGAAAATTTCCGTTTTAAGAGTCAAAAATAAATGAAGGACATCCAGCCCTTTTCCATTAGGCTTTTGGTTGATCAGTTTTTTAGTATGTCTTTATGATACTATATGGCTCATTTTTCATTTTCACTTCACTTGGAAAAATAGGCTCCAACTTTACCGCCCCCCCCCCCCCATCCTCTCCCCTAAGAGTTTAACGTAATTACGCCCCAGATACGCGGAAAGTTCACACTAATGTTGCAGTCTTTGTTAGAGTAATTCCTGCTTCTAAGGCAACAATTTAAGCCCCTTCTTAAGAACAGTTCGCAAAATTATAAGAGAGAGGCTGTTATTCCTTGCTGCTTGCCAAATGGGTTTTTTGGATTCCAATTCCTATTTTACCTACTAGAAAAATTCACCAGAGTCAATATTGGACTTGGAGTGACACTCGAATGGAGTCGCTGTAACGCCAATACTCGCGTCATTTGGTATAATTTGTATGGCGGTATGCATTCCGGTTTTCTAATTACAAGGCCTGCGAATGAAACTATTCTGAAGGTTCGAAGTTTGTTTAGAGGAAAGTGCCATTGATATATTGAAAGCTCACGATTATTAGCTGTCGAAAGATGCTTGGTTTGAAATCTCTTTTACTCTGCCTAGTATATTAACTCTTTATCTTATGGTCCGTTAAGGCGCATGTGAAAACCGATTGGTATGAGAAGAAAAGTGTTCAAACGATAGGTGCAAAATCTTTCCTAAAAAGTACAGATAACATACACTTGTACGCGCCAAGACTCTAAGCTAAGTGTATTTCTAACCACGTATCTTCCTCTTTCGTCCTAGTTTTATACACAGCATTACTTGTGTTAGATCAAAACTGATGGCCCTGGACAAGAAACACCAAATCTTGGACTTTTGCGTGCTTAACAGTTGACCTGCTTTTCACTTTTAAATAAGCCAGCCCATTTTTGCTCGACGACAAATGAAAAGCCGATCGGTACCATAGGTAAACAAGGAAAAATTCCTAGCCCCCAAATAGATCAATACTATTAAAAAACCGATCGGCTTCAGAGCGATTCTCCTAGCGTCTGACCGGGCTATTACCTTATTGATGATTGAACACCAATAGATTGTTCAAGACCTTTTACCTCTTCTTCTTGGTTGATTGTGTTTGGAGGCAATAATTCATAATCTCCATGCAACTGCGGCCCTGTGTCAGGTGAGACTGAACCTTGAACTCCTTATCGTCAAGCAGAGACCAAATTCTTCAATATGGTTTTATGTTATATTGTTTTTTTACTTCCGTTTTATGTAGTTTTTATACTGTAATGCTGTAAACCGATCAAAAATAAAACCATGCTTAGTAAAATGAAAAAAAAAATCGTAAAACAAGGTCCTCTTCAGAAAATAAATGATAAAATTTATGTTTTAAAGCATCAATTCTCCATCTGGGGTACGCATGCCAAAGATTGTTTAAGGGTACATCAAAAAAAGATTGTTTAAGGGTACATAAAAAAAAGATTGTTTAAGGGTACATAAAAAAAAGATTGTTTAAGGGTACATCAAAAAAAGATTGTTTAAGGGTACATAAAAAAAAGATTGTTCAAGGGTACATCAAAAAAAGATTGTTTAAGGGTACATCAAAAAAAGATTGTTTAAGGGTACATCAAAAAAAGATTGTTCAAGGGTACATCAAAAAAAGATTGTTCAAGGGTACATCAAAAAAAGATTGTTTAAGGGTACATAAAAAAAAAGTTGTTATGGCGGCAAAATGTGATACTAAATAAATTCTAGTACTAGTAAATTCTAAATAAATTCTAGTACAAATACTGAACTAATAAAAACAACTCGTTAACCCGAGGAATAACACGTAAAACCACTCAAACACACCGAAATTGGCGATGGAAGGTATAGTTTTTCGGGGTGTGTAATGTAGTACGCAAATACTGCAAGCAAGAGTGCCATGGAGTAGTTGCAAATGAAGTTTCAAGTGAGATATGTCATGTTTTGCTCATAAGTTAACAATTTAATTTGTGTAAATCATTTTGCTTGTTGAAGTGTAACGATTTAGATTAGAATATTAAGAGCGATTTAACTTGGAGAAATAAACATTGACCCTGGAAATATTCGTCAAATGTTACATGAAAAGGAAAATTTTTTATTACATAACAAAATCTAGACTTCAACGTTGTAGGATCGCATGACAGTGTGCTAACAATTATCTTTATGTTTTTAGCTTTACATATTACAAAAAAAGGTTTCGAATATTTTCAGCTTTTATTATAAACTCAGTACAAAAAAAAATACACATTTAATCCGCATCCATAAACTGATCCTCTTCTCCTGAAAAATAAAACATTAGTTTAGTGAAGTGATAAAAAAGGAGACAGAGACGAGAGAGAGAGAGAGAGAGAGAGAGAGAGAGAGAGAGAGAGAGAGAGAGAGAGAGAGAGAGAGAGAGAGAGAGAGAGAGAGAGAGAGAGAGAGAGAGGAAGAGAAATAGAGAGAGAGAAAAAAGAAAGAGAAGGCGTATATACATATTTTTCAGATGGAAGTGGAGAAGGGACTGAATCTCCAGATGTTTTCGTGGCGACCTACATTTTGACAAACCAACAGTTTGCCATTTTCTATCTAAAAGTCCAGAGGATCAAATATACATTGAATATATTGCTAAAAAAAAAACTGATGTACCAATATTTTCTCGATCCACAGAATGGCATGAACTCGTATCTCCCATATCGAACGACACTTTCATCACCATTGTACTATGGATACTGATCGGTAATAAAAATTATAAACTTTGTGATGATTTTGATGAAAAATTCAACTCCAAAAATGTGTCCGTAGTTTATGTAGCCTATATCCTTTTTTATACAGATGATTCAAGCAGAAAAGTTTTTCCTCTAATTGTCTAATACTTCGTTTTAATTAGCGTGCAGGTGATTGTGATTAAGTCTGAAATTTGATATTGCTCTTGAATCTAGCCGTGACCTTTCATTTTAGGACTTGCTTGTTTTCTTCATAATATATTTTTTCCAGTCGGATGTCTGTTCAGCTCTGACTCTTCATTTTGTATTGAAGATACTATGTTGATCAAAGTATTTCGAAAAGGAGGCATAAAACGAAACACTTTTTTCAAGAATTGGGCTCTAAACCCCATGTTGAGGATTTTAAAAATTAAAAAATCGATTGGGTATGTAAGAATTTCTATTTCCCAACATTTCGACTCTCTGTTAGGTACGTGAAAAGGAAATGGGAACTTCCTGGGAGGGTGTAGAGGGAGGCTTTGAACAGTATGGGATATAGGAGGAGCGTGTGTAGCTGTTTTGGCCTCAGGCGGCTTGGTGCTGCGGTGGGTAGTTAGTAAATCAAAATGAAAGTGCGCCATTAGAATCAACACAGCCAGAAACCCCCCTTAAAAGAATTACAGTCCCCCTCTTGAGAAACAAGGAAAATCACTTTTTCATAAAGGATGCAGTGATGCATGTTCTTTTTTTTTCTTTCCTTTTTTTAGTCACCGCTAATGGAGCGCTGAAACATCATAAAAAGATGCTTAAGAGCTCAACTGAAAGGTAATTGCCATATCTACCTGCTTTGTAAATAACAAAACATGATATTAAAAAAAAATTATAATTTTTGACAAGTTTTAGATACATCTTCTGAAGAGTTTTAAAAATAAAGAGCGATGTGGCATCTATGTATGCCACATCCTAATAAAGAACAAAGCACGTGATCATTACTTACTGATTTTCCCCCGCAAAGAGATAGTTGTTATGTGGATGTGTTTTTTTTATGTAGTAGTAGTTATATAGTAAGTATGACGGCACCAGACCCTTAAGGTCCAAATCGGCAGTGCTGATCTACGTTTCGTTGCCCTTCAGCCAGGAAGTACAATGGGGGGTTGGGGGCCAGGCATTCTGCGCTGTCGCACATCCTTCTTGCTTACCTTCCCTATATTTCTCCATCTACCCATTTAGAGGTGTGTTGACTCTGGCTGAGCTTACAGAGTCACGCCACTGACCCGCGTCCCAAACCAAGTAACTGGCTTCATAAGTTTCCTGTATTATGATTCTCGGCGATGCCGATTCTAATAGTGCACTTTTCGTTTTGATCCAATAACATTTTCGAGGGGTTTCGGGCTATTTTTCTAAATTCCTAAGATTTATTTTCTAGATTCTAATAATATTCTTTTCTAAATAACATTTTACTATTAAGATAAATCAAAAAAATAGTTACCATTCAGGGATCAACCACAAATGTCGATTTTTTTCCCTAATAGACAATTTTTTTTTATTTAAATGCGGTTTAAGATGTTTGTTTACAGTGGGCCTTGGTTCATTTTTACTTAGGTTGCACCTGTTGCTTTACCAAAAAAATGGACCTTCCTGTCCGTATTTGCTCAGGTACGTAAAAGCTTATTCAAGAATTATGCATTCATTGATGACGGTGAAAAAATGGAGCAGAGGGGGGGGGAGGCTGTCCAAATCGATTCATTTGCTGGTATAAGGTCAATTGTTTCATCCGATTTATAGCCGCCTCCAATAAAAAATAACTTATTGCTAGAAGAAAACCATTCTAACATATTGAAGACTGCCGCTCAGGTGCTTTCCAATACATGGCCAGTGACAAGGTCCAAAGTATCCAACTCTCTCGGTAAGCTTTTATTTTGTTTCAACTTAAAAATCTTTATTAGAGAACACCAACTCTACTAACATAGTAGAAGTTTTTTCATTTGTTGCCAAAACTGACATTCACTATACATAAAACTACTTCAAAGGATGAAGAAATGAATGTATACTTTTGTTCATTAAAGATAGCAGAAGCGATAAAAGGATCTGGAATTAGTGCTTAGGGGCAACGATCATGCATAACACACACGTAGTATATTTCTATTAGTAAATATTCCCAGGGCAGCTGCTTTTGAACAATCATACTCAAGAAATCCCACACCCACTCACCCATTCTTTTGAAGGATATTAGCACCTTTGTTAAGGATAATTATAAGATAATTGACCACTCATTATCTGATAAAGCAGTATTGGCTTTCTTGAATTTCTTTATCATTTTTACTTGTAAGTCTTTTTTTTACTTTCAATTATTATTTTATTTCCTCCTCATTTCTAAAAAGACAGTATAATACGTCTGGCTGAAATATTTGCATATTAGGTCTGTAAAATGGGTTAACGACCCCCTATATAGCTGACCAGAGCCATCTATAGGACCATCAATGAAATTTATTGACAGATAAGTGATTTAAATGCAGCAACTGAACCAATATTTCTGTTGAAATTAGATGAAGCAGTTTTAAGTCGGCTTAACAGGATTTCCTGATCAAGCCTAACTCCCATTGGATTCAAGAAACTTTACGAGTGAAAAGTTCAAGGCATTACCATTAGGTTTTACTAATGAAATGTAATGATCTATGTAAGTATTGATACTTGGAAGATTCTCATGTTTTATCATAATCATTTTATTATTCCCAGTTTACCATTAAGGTATGCTAACGAAAATTTTAATTATTTTAGGGTTCGACTATATTCCTTTTTATAAACATGCTCATTTAGAAATAAACTTGCCTCTTTCCCGCTGACCGTTCGGCGCAAGTCCGCCAACGTTGTCACCTTCACCTTGATGTCCTTCATCTTCGTCAGAGCACGAGAAATCTAAAATAGGACTGAATTAGAAACATAGGCCACGTTTTTAGACGTGATGATTTCCTAATTAGGAGTGGAAGAGGGTAGAAGTGAAGCTTAAAAAGTTCATTGTATATGCCTGATTCCAACATTAACACATGTTCAAAGTCTTTTCCGAGATTTTTCTAAGGATACTCAGACCTGATTTTCGAATCGAGAAGTTCGGATAACCGATAAGCTCAACTCTAACTTTAGAACCTTAAATCCTTAAAAATTGTGATAGAGATTTCAATAATGGAATATCAACAGAGAGAGAATTCCAAAGAAAACAATCAGAAGAACTAGAAAAACGGGTATAAGGACCAAAGACAAGTCCCTTTCGCAGTCTTCCGCGAGTTCGTCAGCGGTCTCGCATTCCTCGGACTGTAATTTTCGGGAAACGACTGGGGGTCATTCGCCTGTCATGCCCAAGCAACCACAGATGCTACAAATGGATACTATTTAGAACTGTTTCATACAAATATATACCCCATCCTCTGCTCACTTTAAGTGCAGACTCCTGTGTATCTATGAATTTATATCCTTTTGTTTCATCATCAAATGAATGAATAAAGTACTCTTTTCCAGTGATAATATTAAATTGCAGTATTTATTTTGTTAGAATGGGCCTATCTTATTATAATAACTTCTATTGTTGCAGTCGTTGTTGCTATAGCTGTTACTAGAATTATTAATATTCATGCGTTAATAAAAGGCTTAGGGCTAGTACGCTTCCCACAGCTTATTTGAAGTCACTCATAATGTGTCTTTAAAATTATAAGAAATACAAGAGTTTGAGTAATTGTTGCCAGATGGGGCGCATTTGCGCAACTTTTGAAGCGACTGCACTTTGAATTTTTTAAATCCGTTTTTCAAAGAAAGTCCTTTTGAAAAATGGTGTCTTTGGCCCACTTTCGAAAATCTTAATATTCGTCTGGTTTGGGGGAGGGGCGAGAGGCAATCTTTCTTCTTTTGTGCCTCGTATATTTACATTGTAGCTACCAGCAGTAATATTGAAAGTAATGGTAATTACTATCATTGGTTCAGTAGCACATAGAAATACTTTCTGCTTTGCTTTCTTTGAAGACTTTTTTTAACCCTTGACTACCAATAAACCATTAGTGCACATAGTAGGTCTTAGGGAAGGGGGCATTCGAAGCTGTTTTTTTCTAGTTGGGGGACATCAGAAAGCGCAATTTTATTTCTAATTTTAGACGCACCCAGCATGGTGAAAATAATACATGGAAAAGATAATCCACCGCATCTAAGAAGAGTCTGAAGAGCCCCACCTGGAAAAATTTGAAGAGAATAGGCTAAAATACGCAGAATTTGACACATGTGGGCAACAAATGAACTTTTTTAACACGTCCGACTCCTGAAATATCTCTGACCCCCTTTCCCTTAACTTCAGCTACGCGTGCCTCCAACTGCAATAGGCTATTCACAACTTATAATAGCAAACGGTAAATTGCCAGACAGCAAAACATAGATTTGGTGAAATATGAACTGTTTCTACTACAAGCTAATTTTCCAGTCTCAACTAGCTCCTAATGAACTAAGACGAGAATACTATTTTAGAAGTTCAGAAGGAAATATGGGTTCGATCTATTTGAATCACAACTTCAAGACTCAAAACATTTTTGTATTTTAATTTTCTTCTAAATCTGCCTATCGAATCCATTACAAATATTTTTGCTTTCAAAGTTTACTCACTCATGGAAACTCCTTTTTCACTGAGCATTCTACCGTAGGGGTCAAATACCGCATTTAATACCAACAGACTCATGTGAAAGAGTTAAAATCGTTTTCGCGACTGCAAGCAAGTTTATATACTTCTCTCCCTATATCCCCTCATTCCACACATCATTAATCCTTCCCACCTCTGATGGAATTTTAGATAACTGGACTAGCCTAAAATTGTCTACTTTTAAGTCCTTTTATGTTGAAATGGAAAATTTCCTGGCAACATATAATATATTTTGAGTAGAAATCGGCTTGAAAATCTCATCAGGGCATAGAAATGATGAAGCTTTCAACAACTGCGAAATTTATCTGCTGAGAATCTCCTTTAGATCATAACTTGCTGCCAGGTATTATTGCTTCTGAACATAAATAATCAATTCTGAACATGCATTCCGATTCTGAACATGCATTTTTTTTTCAATATAAGTGACTACTAACCTCCCGTGAAAGATTTTTAACAATGACAAATTCAATCCTGTAATTTATTCGTTTTGGCATCATGTTTGAGGGTTTTAGACTTAAGTAGAAAAACCTAAGTAAGTTTTAACCTAAGTAGAAAAGCAACTTCAAGGACCTAAACTCAATTTTAGGCAAAACTAGGATCATTGATGGATTTTAGAGACTTTGAGATAGCCCTGTTAATTCAGTCATTCCACGAAAGCTTTTTCGAATTTCCTATAGTACTTTCTAGCGCTCAGAGAGCATCGTTTTTTCGCTTTAACTTTCGATAAAACAGTATTGAAATAATGACTGCATATTCAGATGGTAAAACCATGAGATTTCAAAGCTGAATAACTCCCCTTGAAGATGAGTCACCTTTAGCTGCAAATCATCTGTAGGAACATAATGTTTTGCTCGAATACTATTTGAGCTGCTTGCAGCAAACGTTTTGATAGTTTACAAGAGTAAATTTCCATAGTGAGTAAGCTGAGTGAATTAAAGGAAACCAGCTTATCTTTTGGATATAAATCTGCACAATTTTTCATATTAAGGCAGGGTCTCATTTAACCAAAGTTTCATTTAAAATAGGAGTTTGACACAGCAAAACAGCAGAAAAACTAGTAGATCCTTTTTAATTAAGTTATATGGACATACACAGATTTATAGATAGGTACACAAGATTTCAAAAGGGTGAGGCAGATGATTAAAAAACAGCAAACGGAGCACATTTAGGGAAGCACAAAGGATAAGGGAGCACAACCCCCCTAATCCTCCCTACACTGAAAAATATACACAAGTAGATAAAGGGTAAGCACACACCTACGCACAGAGGAAGGAAGACAGAGCAAATCCCCGTAGGATCCCTTGAAAAAACTGTCAGCAACAAAGGTTGAAGGAAAAATATGTTGTTTCTGCTCAAATACTCACATTGAACACCTAATATAGGCATACAACTAAAATGTACTGAGAGCGAAGACAGATATATATGAGGTAGCATTGATAATTACCAGATACAGAGTTGTCAGGATCAGGATGCAGCAATTGACAGTCAGAAAGAGCTTTGTACATTTCCTCCAATCTGTCAGGCTGGTAAGGTACAAAACGAACTTCATTTATAGGGGGATATTCTTCATTGCCACCATCTTCCGGTCGCTCTAAAAGTAAAAGCAATAACAACAAAATAACCAATGCCAAATATACAAATGCATAAACACATGTACCCAACACAAGATGCAGTTATATTTACATTACAAGAGCAGCGTGATTCGTTGCAGCAGTCTTTGCTGACAAACCAATAGCATTGAACTGTCACAGGAGCAACGCTTTGATTTGTTCCCCCGCCACTGATCAAATAACATAGTTGTCAACCCATTAAAACTTAGACTTTTGTCTCGAGAAGAATTTTTTATTGAAAAAATAAGATGATCTCAACATACGTTGTGTTCTTAAAACCGACTTTACTGTCTTTTTCCCAACACCCAATCAATGTTGTTAGCTTCAGAATGCACTATGTATACATGTTAATGGATTATTAATTAGCCCAAACACATAAAAACTAACATAGTCTCTGTTGTTATTTTAAAAATTTCTACATATAGAAGCTAAGACTACATTATTTTGTCTAAAAACATAACACCTATTAATGGTTTCCTATATATTTGATTATAAGAAACAATTTGATTCTATGTCTATCACCACGTAATTAAAACATAAAATACTTTACTAATAATTGTAAAGCTAAACCACTGCACATGATTATCCTCTATAATTGAACGAATGAAAAATTAGTTAATTAGCATAAGTATGTAACCCCATCTCTGAAATGGAACACGCTTTATGATTCTTGTTTACTAGCCACTCTTAATTTTAATATATACTTCAAATATTTCTTTAATGAGAAAAATAAACTCTTAGCAGGAAACATTGAAAAACTTAATATCCTCCTCCCTCCGTCTTCACTCTTGCTTAAAGTATCTGTCTACACTTTTGCAATGTATTTATTCTCGTAGCTTGACACCAAATTTATTACACCAAATTTATTGTTTTTTGTCTTTGACAAATTAATTTATAATTTCGCAAAATTCAATTCAATTAAATGGAAGGGACATACATTGATTCATCTTAAGCAGCTTTACAAACTATGCTAGGTTGAAGCTTTTTAACTGTTGGTTTTCAGTTTCATAGATAGAGAGAATTTTTAGACTGTATTTTATTTTCTGCACTAAAATCATTTTGTATTATAAATCAGCCTGTCAGACAACAGCCACAAAAAAAAAATTATTGCATATACTTTTTATGTGTATTCTCTTTTGCAAGTTTCAGAAAAAAAATTGTTGCCCCCTCCCCAATACAAAATTCGAAGTCTTCCTGCTCTCCCCCCTAATTTCCCCTGAAAGCTTCAACTTAATCCTACAACCATAAAATAAAAAAGGGTATACTTGACAAGACTATTCATTGTAATTTTAATAGCAACAATGGAACAAAACTACATTGGGAGAGAATACTTTCAGATCTCTGGCAAATGGTGTCACATGATTGAGATGAAGCTTGACCTAATGCTATGACTCCCACCATGGTGCACAAGCCCCAAAGAAGGGCCATGGCAATATTTTTGTGGATCATGGACACAGGACACAGAACATGCACCCCATGCACCACAGGACCCCATGGTCACAGAACATGCACCTTTCAGCTGAGTATACTTTAGAGCCTTAATATCGAAAAAAAAAATTCATTTGAATTGCATCATATCCATATGCTTTTAAAGAGCAAAAGAGATACATGGCAGTATTTTGATGACGTCAATAATTATATAAAGGTGTCGTATTCAGAAAAGAGATACCAATTTTAAGCTTCCTTCATGTGAATGCATATTCAACATAAGATGTTGAATAACATAATTTAAGTATCATGAGGGGGGGGGGGGGGAGGGATAAGGATTTTAGAAATGTATTAGTGGGACATGGCTCAAAATCGGTTGAGGACCATTAACTTAATGGATATAGCAAATTATTATGGTAGATAAGCACAACTAAATTGGCTAGCCTATGGTATCCAGCAATGAGCTTAATGGTTTAAAGTGTTATGCAAAAGGAGAAAGGGAAGTTGTTTTTTTGAAAGATTTTGCTTATTGTCCATCATCTAAAACAAAACATGATTATAAAAGCACAATATATCATCAGTTAAAAAAGTTAATTATTCCATTTTTTGAAGGCATAATTATTTTAGTAGTAGTTTTGCACATATGATTCAATTTCTAACCTTATTTTAAGCTGTGTACCAGGAAACAAGTACTCCTTTGGTTTTTTCCTTAACCCTACTTTTATTGGTAACCCTTTATCAAACTTGTGTTACAATATATATATATATATAGATATATACATATATATATATATATATATATTATATATATATATATATATATATATATATATATATATATATATATATATATATATATATATATATATATATATATATATATATATATATATATATATATATATATATATATATATATATATATATATATATATATATAGACCTTTGACACATCTGCTTGTGGACCCTTGCACAACCTATGTTTCTATTTTAACAATTTGCTGCAGGATCAATACTTGGTGGAACTATTGTGAAGAATCATGAGATTATATAATGATCAGACAAAGGTATATATATATATATATATATATATATATATATATATATATATATATATATATATATATATATATATATATATATATATATATATATATATATATATATATACATATATATATATATATATATATACATATATATATATATATATATATATATATATATATATATATATATATATATATATATATATATATATATATATATATATATATATATATATATATATATATATATATATATATATATATATATATATATATATATATATATATGTCTGTGTGTGTATATATAGTTTGATAATATCAAACTGAAAGGAGACTTTGTTGAAGAATGAATGAATGTCATTCAGAAATTTCTTTAAAACATATATGTATTTCTGTTTGTTTTAGGTTCCATGTACTTGGTCATTGTATTATCTGCTACATTTAAGTTTGATTTATTACCTGACTTTATTTTTACTTGTTTAAGGCTTTTATACTGTACTTTACCTTTTTGAAGAAACATTTTTTGACAAAATGTTCTTTAATGATGTAAAAAATAATAATGAAAAATGCATAATATAACCATCATACATACCTATTTCATGAGCTTCATCAATCATTAAATAAAGGCATGGCTTGGGATAAGAGCTAGGATCTCTTGATATTCCATGTAAAGAAATGTTGGCATAATTGAGGGTTAGTCCTTCGTTTGTAGCATTTTGTATCCAGAAGACAGCCCTTTAAATACAAATTAATTAACAAATAACTATCATTTACTCCTGATTTCCACCAAATTCAACACATAAAATTACTAACTTTATTTGCATCTGAAGGAGAAAAGAGTACCTAACCAAAGCAGCAAATAAAAGTAACCATAGTAGTTTTTTTAAACTATTTTCAAGAATTAGTCTAATTTCGTTAGTCTGACAAACAGTACATTTTTATTGATACTTTCTTCCTTTTGAATACATTCCTTTTAAATGCATAGAAAATTAATTGTCAAATCACTAATTGAATAATCAATTCAAAATATTATTTAAGAAGCATAATAAGGCATCAATGTTTTTATGTGCCAATGATATGGAATAAAAAGGAATGTCTTTATGTATAAAAAAACTTGTGAAATCAAATAAAAAGTCCCAAATATGATTATTCTAAGAATTATTTTTTTCTTTCCTGTAATTTTGATTATTAATATGGTTTTCTTTTTTTTTTTGCTGGTTATGTTTTGACAAATAAAATCTCCCAGTTCAAAATATATATCATTTTCTGTAGCCTACAGCACAAATAACATTCAAGCCCCTTAGAGGGTTTAAGAGAGATAGGTGCAATTTTATTAGTAAATTTGTTTGTTTGTTTTTTTTTGTATCTTTTTGTTTGTTGGTGCTTATGAAAAATAAAAACACACTCCTCAAAATTGATATTATGTATAGGCCAAATCAAATTTTGCCCTTAGAGGGTATTTTTTACTGGGGGGGGGGGGAGGGGGGAGATCAGCAGTCTTTTTCACATTTGTGGTACTTTCTGTTTGTTTTAGGTTTGACTTGGTCATTTATGATGAATTTTATTCATTTTAAGGTTGACTTAATTATTTAGTTTAATTTCTATTTTTTTTATACCTATTCATCAATAACTGTATCTCTTACCTTCAGGTTTGACATGATTATTCAGTTTAATTCCTATTAATCTTGGATTTCATTTACTGATTCACAGTAATTTATGTTTTGTTTTCAGTTTGAATAATTAAATTGTTTTTTTTTTTAGGTTTCAATATGGCAGTTTACTTTTTTTTGAAAAACTTCTTTTTTTGGAAAATGTTTTCTAAAATTTATAACTAGAAATAGCCCAATGTCTTCAAAATGAAATGTTAGTATTGTCCCAGCAGAGAGAATTGTTTACATTATTAGCTGTTATTTTCAGAAGCTTGACAATGAAATTTAGATTTAAATAATAAATGTTATGTAGACCTACTTAATATTATGCAGACATGATACTTATTTCTGAGAATCCACTGGATTTCATAGATTTTGTCTGCTTTGAAGGGATATACTCCAGAAAGAATTCAAGCAATTCCTCACATTTTATGAGTAACACCCTTTGTGTAGTGTCACAATAAGCCTAACAGACACAATAAACATACTTTGAAACATAATGAGCCAGCAGCCCAAAGGAATTTGTCCACTTGGTGTATTCCTTAGCATTTAGAAGTGATCTATTAGAAAAGTAATGTATTTGGATCACAAGGTCAGAAAGGGCCTGTCCATAATCAGTTCAAAACCTTTCAGAAAGGCAGCATGAATCATACAACCATTGCAAGAGCCCAGACTGGAAAAGCACTCAGCTACAATGTAGCAGCTTATCTTCTTTATCAAATAAACAACATAGTATTTTGCTGATATTTGGCTTGTCATATTGGCAGAAGTTAAACAGGCATTAGTCAAGTACTGTAGTAAATTTCCTATTAAATCTTCTGCAGTCACTCTGCTGATAAAAACGTCATCCAAACGGCATCAGAATGCTCTTTCAGTCCTCTTGGATCAATACATGAAATACAACAAAAACTAAACTCTTAGGGGTCACATTGATGAGCAACTTGAAAATGGGAGGCCCTTGTTTGTCCTATTATTAAGCAGGCTACTGCATCTCTGTCTCTCCTTAAGCTATTTGGTAAATTTTCATGCCCAAAAGCACATATTCACCACCTTTACATATATTTTATCTATCCATTGCTTGAGTGTGCTTGCCCAGCATGGCATTTTGGCCTTATGGTAGATCAGTCTGATAGGCTAGAAATCATCAAGAAGAGAGCCCCAAGGATTATTTACAGTTGGGATGCCTTACATTCTCCTCCTCAAGGAATTTCACCTCCCAAACTTGGCATCCTGATGTGTTACTCTTTGCACTAATTTTGGGAATAATGGTTCCATTGTAACTGAACCACTGTGCAAATGAACCCCCGTGCAACTGAACCCCCATGCAACTGAACCCTCGTTCTACTGAGCCCCCTTTAACTGAACCCTTGTGCAACTCAACCCCATTTAACTAAACCCCTGTGTAACTGAACCACCATGCAACTGAACCCTTGTATAACTGAACCCTTGTGCAACTCAACCACCATACTTACATTGGGTAAAACACAAGATAGAATCTTTACATGTTCAACCTTGTTGGAATTGTTTGCTTTTTTAAGTCTTTATATAAATTATTGTCAAGATGATTTATAAAAATGCTCTGTTTTGTTGTCACAAAAATAAAGAAAATCAGACATCATAAATTCTTAAATCCAGGTTTATTTCTCTTTTTTATGTCTGTTAATTGGGGTTCCCTTCAACCTGTCACTTTCTATGGGTCTAAGCGTTTTCCCCCCTCCCCCGCGGAATATTTCCCCTCCTGCACCCATGGAAACACTATCACCTGGAAAATACTCCCCTCAAGGAAATTATGGTTTTAAAAATTTAGAAATCTTCTTTGAGTCGTGTTATTTTTTAGTTTAATTGAGAAGTTCTAAGGGAAGCGGAAAAGAGGAATTTGTGTAAATCTCCCCCCCCCCCCATCTATGCAAATATTTTCTTCTCATGGAAAATCCTCCAGAAAACCCCCATGCAAAAATTTCCGTATGTTTCCCAATGACAAATACTATCTGTAAGCAATAGACAAATCAAAAAGCTTAACAAAGGAACTGAAACTATTGCAATGGGGTTATCTGATTGTTTTTTTAGCTAGGAAGAGAGGGAGATACCTCAAAGGGTGCATTTTGATGCTGAAAAATCTCAGCTCTCATTGAGCCTTCAAATAAATACAGAATTAGCACTAAGGGAGAGACAACAGGAGGATGGAGGAAGAAATTGCTTGATAATCCCCAGGCATTTCTGGAAACTTTTGGTTTGATTTTTTTTTCTTAGATGAATCAGGCCTTTCCTGAACATTGAGGAATAAAAATCTTTGCTGAAAACATTGGAACTTTGAGAATGTAGAAAACAAAAAAGTTACTTTTGGTTGTGCTTTCTTTAAATTAACTAAAAAGATTCTTTTGAAAAACAATTTTTCAAAGAAAAGTAAAGAGTCATATACAACCAAAGACTAGCCTAAATAAATTCCTATAATAATTCAAACCCAAAATGATCAGAAATTACTCAAAAAAAAAAGAAAACCAAAAAAAACATAAGTTAAACCAAACAACCATAGGGGCTATAGAGTTACATGCTGAACCCTGTTCTAACAAACCCCCATTTAACACAAGCCTCCTTTAACCCACCCTCATTTAAATCAAATCCTGAACATAAGTCAAGGCCTAAAAATAAGTTTGAACTAAGGCTGATCAAAAGCTCAAAATCTGTTTCTCACTTCATTTGTGGTTTCTAACTTGTATTGCTGATCAGTGTAGCCCCTAAACCCTCTAAATTGAATGAAACTTTCAGGATTGGGCCTATTGCCAAAAGCATGGCCCAATAAAGTGTTTATTTTGGTTTTATTACAAACTATGAACTTTTCATTAGTTCAAAATCCCCCATTCACAGCTTATCCTAAAGGTCTAACTTATTAATGGAAGCTGTTCATGAGATATTGCTATGTTACCCTTGTGAGACAATGCATAATCATAGTCAATTTGATTCAGTTCAATATCCGCCAAAATATTCCTTGACAGCTTCACCTTAATACCCTTAGCTTGAGTAGTAGCAGCAGTTCCTTCATATTTTCAGCACATAATGTTTCATCAAACATTAAAGAGAAAAGAATGGAACAAAGGCTCAACAGATCAAAGGATTTCTTGAACAACAATGAAAGACTTATTTTACTATGTAATCATGCTCATCTGACCATCATATCATGCTGTTGAGATATCTAATATATGCTTCAAAGTCCAAATTTATTTCCACCTTAGCAATTGATCTTTCAATTTAGTCATGTGCATTTCAACTTGGTTTTCCTTCCTAGATACAAGTCCTAGATATTGACGGACACCAATTTGAAGATATATATATATATATATATATATATATATATATATATATATATATATATATATATATATATATATATATATATATATATATATTACATAAAAACCTTTTGTGTGACACCCTTTAGCACAAGTGAAAGTCTTACAACAAATTATTCAACAGGCTTCCTTATCAATACTCATTGTGGGCATTGACCAGTCTTCAGAATATTATCCTTTGCCATCAATTTTTTCAAACCAAAAATAGCTGAATTTACAATTCCCTATTTATAAAGCCTTTAACACTGAAAAAAGCACCAAAAATATCACAAGGTGCAAATATGACTCAGCTGTACCAGAACCTTTGTTAGTGCACCAGATAAGCAGTAAAAAATTGTTTTATCATATAAAGGAAATTAATACATGGTCTTGTAAATATCAAAGGCAAGGTTGCAATTGCCAAAGTAGGAACAGTATAGCAAAACCCAAATCCTGTAATTATTGCATATTTACATCAAGAAACTAAATGGCAGGAATTTAAGCAATTTTCAAATTGTTAGGTTTGTTTGTCTATACATTCAGGGATGATGCTAGAGTTCTTGGATGGACTTCTCACTCTTGTCTCAAAACTCACAATGGTGAAAGAAAGAATCAGACTGAAGAGGAACATGAAAAATTAACTTGGCTTTTCAGAAAATTAAACTTTGAAAACTGATAGAAGTATGCTTATGCATGGCTAAATGCTCAGAATTACAAATGAGAACTGGTTACAAGTATTGTTCTCTTTAAAAAAAACAATTTTAATTTCAACAGCTTTCAAGAGGAATTTTATCAAGATGGACTGGGAAAGCTATTTCAAAACATGTATGGAACTGTTTAAATCCAAAGGGGTATACAGATTGAATTATGGCTAAATAAGGTAGGCCCTATTCAGAAGTTGAGAACTGGTTACCCTAACTCATATGGCTAAAAAAATTAGCAAACCACTAGGACATCAGCTCATCCTTATTTCAAAAAGATGTGTAAATAGGTGAATGAGGATAGCCTTTATGAAGAAGAATGAAACTTCAAGGATTGGATCTAAAGCCCAAATTAGGACCAAGAGCCCTTAATGGGACCCTACATTTTACCAATACCAATACCTTGAATATAGTTTTTAGACTATGTATTAAAGATAAAAAAATAGTTAAAAACTAAGTAGATATTAAGATTAGCTTTTAAATGAGGCCTTAAATGAACTTTTTATGATGGTTTAGTGCCCTGTTAGCAATAAAGAAAAAAAGAGAACATAACGAAAAGAAAAAGGGGATGTATTAGCTACTACCCATGAAAAAATGATTTTCCTTGTTGTTTAAGGTAAGGGGTGTAAGTTTTGTATTTAGTGTTTCCAACAGTGGTGATTCTAATGGTATATTTTTTGTTTTGCAATAATGCCCTAAAGAAATTTAAGGCTCTTTAAATATTGGCTGTTTTTAGTCCCCTTATGGGATGAAAATGCAACTTGCCCTGAAGCAATTATTGAATTTGGAAGGAGCATAATAAAAGCATTTAATGACATAGGCCTGGGCCTATTCAATTTCTTTACCAGGAAAATTTGAAATATGCTATAAATGAATGTTATATTTGGATTCAGAATGAAATTTTGATTCTAAAAGCAGGCCTAGGTTTATGTCTGTTTCTAGGCTACCTTAAATTTCCTTAATTGGAAGATTTACCAAAATCAATGTCTCTACCCTAGCCTTAAACAAACAAGTGAGGAACTAGGTCTTAGTCTTAGAGTCCCTTAAGGACTAAAACAGAAAAAACATTCAAGGGTAGCAATTAATAGACTATAGGCTAGCTTATTTGAATTGTCTTAAAAGGTATATAGGCTAAACAAAAGGGGGGTTTATCGGAGGCTCAATCTTGGTGTGTCAGTTGCAGTGAAGTTTTTCCTGTAGGTAGACCCTTGGGGTTCAGGTTGCAGACCCACAACCAAGCCATCTTTATTTAACAGGCTTGGGACTGTGTCAAGCTCTCCTGATCTCTGCTAGGCAAGGTTTCTTACAAGGTTAACTTGTTGGTAAATTTTTTGCAAATCATATTATTGACTTATGAATAAAGTAAACATACCACTTGATGCCTTTTTTTGTGCTCTTTCCAGATATAAACTTACCTCCCATTTACATCAGAAATATACTTTACCAACCCCCCCCCCCTTAATGTGCAAATATATACCCTGAATTGGTATATATATATAGCAGTGTTGGTAAAAATCATGGTATACCAAATTATTATATTTGAAAAGAGCATAATAAAATTGCATGGAGTGATATGTTTACTTTATTCATCATAAATTACCTTAAATTGCAGCTTGGAGCAAATTTAAGGATTTTCCATCAAGTCAATAATATGATTTGTGAAAAATTTACCAAGCTATTTATCTCCTAGATAGAAAAAAGAAAGAGTACAGAAACTAAGCAATCAAAGCAAAAACACTATTGGATATTTTATCTTAGGCTAGGCATACTTAGGCTAAAATGGATATCCACTCTTTGACTATTGGAAAAAATTAGTTTATAAGCTTATATAGAATGGTACTATCCAATCTCCTTATAATTAAAAACATTTTAGTCATCTAGTTAGAAAATTTGGCCCATCTGTATAGGAAAAATCTAAATTTGCCAACTAGTTGACAATGAATGTTGCCCCAGCAAAACTATTCTTTTCTAACTAGTTGACTAATAACTTCTTCCCAGCAAAACTTAATTTTTCTAAGTAGTTGACTAATAACTTCTCCCCAGCACAACTTAATTTTGTCAACTAGCTGGAATAAAACAATGCCCCAGAAAACAATTCATTTTCCAACTAGTTGACTAATAATAGTTAGAATTTATTCTGACTAGGCCTAGCATAAAATATGTTAATAATATAGGGTTTTTTCAAATTTAATTATCACTATTGTTACTATTGTGTTACAACTTCTGTCTCTCTCCCTGTCTCCCTCTTAATGGGAGATATATTTTGAGTTATATATTGGGCTTTGAAGCCATGGATTTTTTGTTTTGATTCCCAGGATAATTAGTCTTTACCTGGTTCCAAAAGTGAGATTGAATTTGTCAAAGCTTGGAGGGTTATTCATCCTGTCTGTTCCTTCATTTATCTGTCTTTGTTTCTTTTCTGGAGGCATATTTTTGTCTCATTCTTAGAATTTTTAATTAATTTTTCCAACTAGTTGACTAATAACTTCTCCCCAGTAAAACTTAATTTTTCCAACTAGTTGACTAATAACTTCTCCCCAGCAACACTTAAATTTGCCAACTAGTTGACTAATAACTTCTCCCCAGCAAAACTTAATTTTGCCAACTAGCTGGAAACAAACATTGCCCCAGAAAACAATTTAGGCCTATTTTTGAACTAGTTGACAAGAAACTTTTCCCCAGCAATACTTTCTTTATCCAACTAGCTAGAAACAAACTTACCCTATAAACACTTTTGTTAGCCATCTATTTGGCAAGTAACTTTTCCTCTAGTTTTTGGAAAGCATGCTTATAGAAGGAGAAGACTTTCAGTTCTGTGGCTTCAAGACTAGGCCTATTTACTCCTGAATTCAGTTTGTTTGATTTACCTTAGCTGTAAAGCATTTGTTAAAAGCACATACTGCCAATTTTTGTTGGACTGGGAATAGTAGGTTTTTTGTTTTCTCTTTACATCATGTAAAGAGAAAAGAGAAAGGTAAAGAGAAAGGTTTTTTGTTTTCTCTTTTTTTGAAATAACCATTAATTTCTTTTCCCAATAAACTTTTATTTTTAATAAAAACTGAAATGATAGTTACCATTCCTGAATCAGCATCAGATGGAATTTTTTTTCACTAGGCAATTTTTTTCTAACTGCGTTTTTTAACTTTTGGTTACTATGGGCTGTGGTTTGCTCTTTACTAGGCTGCAGCTGCAACCATGATTGGAAAGTACACTTATACAAGGAGTAGACTTTTAGTTCTGTGGCTTCAAGACTATTTACTCCTGAATTCAGTTTGTTTGATTTACCTTAGCTGTAGTGCATTTGTTAAAAGCACATACTGCCAATTTTTGTTGGACCAGGAATAGTATGTTTTTTGTTTTCTCTTTATGTCATGTCATTAGCTAAGAAATTATTCTGAGGAAAAGTTCCTTGCCAAATAGATGGCAAACAAAAGTGTTTATAGGGCATGTTTGTTTCTAGCTAGTTGGATAAAGAAAGTATTGCTGGGGAAAAGTTATTAGTCAACTAGTTGTAAAAGGAAAGTTTTGATGGGGCAACATTTATTGTCAACTAGTTGGCAAATTTAGATTTTTCCTATACAGATGGGCCAAATTTCCAACTAGATGACCAAAATGGTTTTAATTATAAGGAGATTGGATAGTACCATTCTATATAAGCTTATAAACTAATTGTTTCCAATAGTCAAAGGGTGGAGTCCCAGCTGAAATGGCCTAGACAAAACAAATTTTAAAAGCCAAGACCATTCTTACTGTTCAGAAATTATTAAAGTTCCTGCTCCATAATTTGTATCATTGATAACCAGCTCAGTATGACCATCTTTTACTCTTATTCCTTCTTCCTGAGGCATATGAATACTCCCCAACACAGGCATTTTTACTAATTGTTTCTTCTTTTTCTTCATTGGTGATGTGTACCTACAATCAGGGTTGCCACTCGGCCGTTTTTTTGGTGCCGCTTTGGGTGGCAAAATAGTGTCAATTCTGTATAAAAAGTGTCATTTTCCAAAAATTTGACGCTCGCGACGCTTCGCGTCGCTCGCGCTCATTTCAACACGCTTTTTGTATTGAAAATATTGGCCAATCCGCTTCGGTTCATCCCCGCGTGGTTTCCCGTATCTTTAAATTCTCCATCATGGAATGTCGGATCTAATGCCATCTATCAACTATAAAAAAGAAATTTTGATTTTACTTAGTCGGTGCTGATTTCCGGCTTTGCGCAGCACTTCCACTCTTGTCAACTTTCCAGCCCCCCTCCTAAAAACCCGCTACAACACAAATGGTGCTTACTGTATAAAATGATAACTCGTCTCACAGAGTACTTTCTTCTCTTTTTTTCTGAGCAGTCTTTATTCTAAGCGTGAAAAAGGAACGGAAAAAGAAAAGAGGAAAACCCTTCAGTTTTTTTTCTTTTGAGAAAACGGAAAAAAGGGACAGCAATACTCGTCTACATTTAGAGTTTTTCATCCAGTTTTTCCATAAAATAGACTATCTGGATTATTACAGTGCATTCAGGCGCTTGAAACTTTTTTTTTCTCCGAAAATGCTGAAGAGAATGCCACGAACATAGATCGTAGCTATTGATGACCCTATGATAAACACAACTAATACTGGTTCAGACACTAACTCTTTCAAATAATTTATTTGGAAAAACCAGTGAGAAAACAATAAGACAGCTATATCATCTAGTCTATTTATCACAACCTGAATAGAATAAGTTTCACGAAAACTCTCGCCACTCCAAGTAAATTTTTCTTTACGAAGTGTCCTGGGACTAGGGCATAGGAACTGTCAATTATCATTTTAAATATCAATATGAAAGCACCTTTAAAATAAAAAAACGAGCATTTAGTGTATTAGTATGACAGCACATTTACAATCAAATATTAGTGGGAATAAAATAACTAAAATGAGGAAGTGCGTCCAAAATCAATTTATGTAATGACGCAACATAAATTAAAGTAAGAAAAAAAAGTGAAATTAGATTTTGATTTTGCTAATGATTGCATAGGATTAAAGATAATGGAAGTTTTGGTATCGATTTTTTTTTTTAATGATGGTCACTGGCCCAGTCACTGAAGAGGTCACTAAATATTCTTGTGGGACACCAGTGAGCTCAGTGGATGTTTTTCCGTTGCTGAGTCGATGTGTAATGTCACCGGTGAGCTTTTCAGTCACTGGGCTTCAAGAGCTACAGTCACGGAAATCGCTGAAAAGATGCGCAAAGTTATGCAGTCACTGGCCCAGTGACTGGTTAACATAGTAACAGCTATTAAAGTAGTGGTGCAAAAATACACTCTTAGCTTTTCTTGCTCTTTTCTTCTTTGAATTATAGTCAACCCTCAACTAATAAAACACAAAAATTGAATTTGGACCCACTCAAGAATTGCAAACTGCTTGACTGACTTATCGTCTATGAGCCTACAAATTATTGCAACAACAGAAAATAGTTGAACTAAACAACTGAAAACAACTGAAGTCTTCCCCACCACATTGCAGTTAAATGTCTATCTCTGTCCTCTTCATTGCCAAGTATTTCGTACCGAAGATCACTGGATGATCTTCGCTTATCAGTGATAAAAATAAGAATACAAAAATTTCTCACACACAGATAGAAATAAACACGTTTATGTTTTTCACCGCACAGAAAGATTCTTGCATCCAATAATTGCCGAGCGCGGAGTTAAGATAAGAATCTTAACTGACAGAAAAAGGATATCGATGTATATCTACATTGACAGTTTTCCTTCCGGTTTTTGTCTGAAAATTTTTTTTTTTTGTAAAATAGTGCTACTTAGCAAAAAAAGTGCCACTTTTGCTAAAAAGTGTCCTAATAGTGTCAGGTGTCCCAAAAAGTGCCATTTAAAAAAAAGTGACATTAAAGTGTCACCGGTGGCAACCCTGCCTACAATAAATCTTTTGACATCTCAGCTCTGGCCGTCATTCTCAAAGTAAGGATAAATCAGTAGATTCGAGCTAGAAAATAAGTGGAAAGTTCTGGCTGACATGGGCATAGGGAGGGTGGGGGCAGTTGCCTCCCCTAGACCTTCAAATTTACATTAGATATGGCTGAAAAAGCAGATGGTTGGAAAAAGCAGTTGATAAAACTCCATCTCACTATCGACTGCCCCCCCCCCTAGACAATATGCTGCCTAATCCTGCCTACGCCCATGCTGGCTGATATTGGATTCTAATATAACTGAATACTTTTGAAAGAAATTCAGTCATTCCATGAAGAATTGGAGTCAGACTATCAAATGTAGATTGCCATGACGCTGGTCATGACGAGACTCCAGGATGAAAATTGGAGAGAAGCTTTTCAGGAACAGCAGAATTCTAAACTGATAAAAACTTTCCTGGAACGATTGGATGTTAAACTACAAAGTCTAAAATATTGCAATTTCAGAGGTGGATCCAGGATTTTTTTTTTTTTAAGGGGGGGGGGCAAAATAGGTTGATCCGATAAAAAAATTTAGGGGGCGTAAAATAGGTGGATCCGATAAACTTGTGTTAGGAGCAAGTTTAATCAACGCAAACTTGAGTTAATTAAGTGAATTACACTATTTTAGACTACGCTAGGGGACGGGGTGCCCACCTCGCCCCCCTGGATCCGCCACTGGACAATGTAGAAGATCTTAGGTCTTAATCTTAGGGAAATAGTGAAGTCACAGATGATGTGTTAGGGAGGAAACAAAGCTCTTTTTTCAAAATCACCGTAAATTTGATTTCGCAATAAGCTTTTACTTTTAAGATTAACCAAAATAGTAATTACCATTCCTGAATTAGTGGCAGATGGAAATTTCTGATCATTGCTGTTTGACCTATTGCCCTCTTGAGTGTGAAGTAAAGGGAAGAGGGGTCAAAAAATCAAATTACCTATAGGGTTGGAATTTCCAAGGTTTTAAAAAGAAACTTGCCTGGGAAGTTCACTAACGGAAAAATATTTCCTGTGACAAATTTATCCCATCAGAAATCTCTCAAAAAAATGCATGTATTCTTTTCAATATAAAATATAATACTTAAGCAAAGGACAACATTCGTAACATAAAGCCCATTCCCCAAGGGATGTGAGCGTTCAGGTTATTCCCAAATGTATAGTTATTACACTTTTTAACTATGCTGAACAGAGTGGCTATTCCAAAATTCTGTTCCAATGACTTTAGAGGAAAAAGGGCAGAAACTGCGGAATATCTTTTGGTGCAACACCTCACTTTGTACTCTAAAGTTTGACTGTTTTTCCCAATTCTTTAAGAAATATTACTGAAATCAAAATGCTACTATTTTGGAACAAAAAGCTTTTATACTGTATTAAAATGGTTTAAAGTAAAGAGTGAGGAGCAAAAGAATGGGCAGCCTCAATAATATATGAACTTGCTCCTTTTAATTGTTAATGTTGGTCATAACTTTCATTAAAAAAAAATTGCTTTTTAAATTGAATTTCCAACAGCTTTTGCAAATAACGTCTCCAGTATCCCTCTTAACCCTTAAACATCCCAGGAATAGTGTTCTTAGGGTTTGTAGCCCCCTCCTGGCATGGTCCCCCCGTTTCATGTTTTAATATTGCTTCTTACTTTTAATTGAAAATAATATGCTTATAAATTTAGTTTTCGTCATTTTTTTTCAAATAAGGCCTGAAAATATCCTCCTTCCCCTTCGTGGAACATTGCCCCATGCCAATTAGAACATTTGTTCGACTAATATTGCTACTACTAATACTGCTACCAGTACTACTACTACTATCGCTACTACCACTAACATTACTGCACCTGTAGCGAGTACAACCAAGGCTTAGGAATTTGAGATGGACATCTCAGAAAATGTTGAGAAGATAGTTGAACAGAATCCAAACATAAATTATGAATACAGATTGTCAATAGGGTGTATCTGGCAATATTTTTGGAACTGATTAACATATCAAGAGAGATTTTCCCCACGAGGAACTTTCGATGGGGAAATTTTTGCGGGAAAAGCTTTTAATTGTTTTTTTTTTTGGGGGGGGGGGTCAATATTTTTAGCAGAATTTAAAAATAATCAGAATTAAAAAAAAAGTTCTTTTCTCAAATGAATGTAGCCTAAGGATAAATTTCCAGATAAACTAATTTCCAAGGGTATTTTTTAGCGACGACTGAATTGTCAGAAGGAGGAATTTACGTGGGAGGAATTTTCCAAGCTGATATTAAAAAAACATCCCTTCCAAAAAATTATTTTCTGGGCACTTTCATGATGCCTCGCCCCATTTTTCCACATCTGTGCCGGTAGGCATATGAATCTAATCTTTTACGCTACGTAAAAACGATTACTGCAAAAAAAGGAAGCTATGACCTCTATCACCAATGATCAAAGTTATTGACCAAAGATAATCCCAGGAAAATTAGAGACTAATGACTAATCCCTCTTCCTCAGGATATAAGTTTTAAAGTATCCAAGTAAAGTAATAAAAAGGTTTTTAGTACTTTTATAATAGCTTCTTATTCTAATTAAACGGCCCTTGTGTTTTAGTAGCCGTTCTTAAACAGTTGGATTGAAAAGTCGAACTTTAGCATAAAGAACTATAGAGGAGGGGCCAAATATGCTCGTATACGGATTGATTTTTGTTCCTTTTAAGGTTTATTGTTGCTCCTTACTTTCAGTAAAAAAATTGCTTTGATTTAATTTCTGATCATTTTTCAGATAGCTTCGTGAAACTAAGGTCATCTTCCTAGGAAAAAATTTATCCCATCCCTTAGAAAATATCCTCTATGGAAAATTCCTCCCACGTAAAATACCCCCTCCATTAAAATCCTTCTCCTGACAATTTGATCGTCGGTGAAACTCCCGCCAAAGACTTCCTACAGAAGATTCCACCTGAAAATTTCTCTTTAGAGCATTTTCGTTTAAAATAAACATCAATTTTGGATCGTTTTTCAAATCATGCTATAAATCCTTCTTTCCGTCAAAACTTTTTGTTCTGTGGTAAGAAGCTGAGATTTACAGGGCTAAAACAATTACAACTGCTACTACTACTATTAAACTGAACCAAAAGGTTTTAAGTGCTTTCAGCTTGTCAAAATGGCACACATGCAATGTCTTAGCAACATTATATGACATTAATGGATTCTATAATATGGATTCTACCTGCCTTTGTTTCTATGGTTGTTCTGGAAACAAATACTGTGTTCAAAATTAGGACATTACTCCGTTACATCATCTCATGGCTTTGAACAGTTAATTAATCGAAGTTTGCAAGGGAAAGTTAATAGCTGGAATGACTGTGCACATTATACAGAGTTATTGGGATAAAGCTTCTGCATTACTTTGAGGTTATTTCCATACTGATTTCTACACTCTAATTATAGATTTTTAGTTGAGTAGTATTTGAGGGACCTTCTGTAATTTTTAGTATAGGTATTTCTCTCTGGGTATTCTCACCAGCACCATCTTCTTTTTTCAAATAGACTGGCACGCCATCTATTGTACTATTTTCATATAGCACCATCTTTGTTGCCACCTGTGTATCTGTTTCTTCTGAATATGTGAAATCGCACAGTTGCCAAATACAGCATAGCTGCCAAATTTAGACAGTATATTTTGGTATTTTCGGCGATATAATTCGGGCTACATTTTTCGGAGATAGCCTGTGCAGAAGTGAGCAACAACGAACATTCAAGAAGCCATACAGTACTAGCGGGATTTTTTATCCTTAAACTGCTGGGATAAGGTGATTCGTGTGTTGCACTTCCCATGGGTCTTATCTACCGCTAAATCTTTAAAGTTTGTAACGCCAGTGTTGCCAAATTGAACTGAAGGTTTGCTGATAAAATCTTTGCCAAAATATATAACATAAATATGGTAGAACTCTGCCCACGTTGCAAGAAAAATGTAACAAGAGCTCAAGGAGGAATTCAGTGCAGAGACTCCCTAAAATGGCTCCACTTTGGTTGCGCAGGTCTTGCGTATAGTAAGGAAGCTGCTGACAAACTCCGAGGACAATGGCAATACTATAGTTGCAAATCTTTTAGCAACGACCAATATAAAGCAACTCCTCCACCGAAAGCACAAAATACTAGAGGGACTCCGAGAGAAGAATCCACCAAAAGCCAAGGTCCCTCGGTAGGCCAGCCTACGACGCCCAAAGAGATTCCTTTGAGCACTAGTTTCCCAGATAACAACACAGAATGCAGCTACTGTCACAAAGATGTCAACATTCCCACCTCTTTCCTCTGCTTTTTCTGCAACGAGTGGGAACATGCCTCTTGCCGAGGTATAAATGCAGATCTCGTGCTGGTCATGAAGAGAGAAGACAACGAGTGTCTCCGGTTTAAATACGAATGCCTCTCCTGCTCCAAGCGAAAAGTAGCACTTCTACAGCTTCAAGTGCGACAGCTAACAGAAGCTCAACCTCAAAGACTTCATGAGGCAACACCTTCGAATCATAGTGAAAAACCCTCACCTCGCGACATCCAGCCGACAATAAATGGAATTATTCAGGTAGAAGTAGAAAAGGAATTAAGAGAACAGAAAAAGATGAATTTTGTAGTCATGGGGCTACCTGAATCTACTGCTGTCAATGACACTGCACAGGTTGTCAAATTGACTCAAGAAAACGAGCTCGGGGCAAATATCACTGAAGGGGAGATACTAGAAACTGCCCGGATTGGAAGACCAAAAGAAGATGGTAGTCCACATACTTTGTTAGTTAAGCTAAAAAAAATCACAAGAGCTTGAGATGAAAAGGCAAACAATCCTGAGGACAGCTCCAAATCTAAGAAAATCAACAAATAAAGAAACTCGTACCAAAGTATATATAAACCCAGATCTCACGCCCATGCAGAGACAAATGCTCGCCGTGAAGAGACAACAGAAGAGGAATGCCCGCACCCAATGCGATCGTCAAATGAAGATGCAGAGCCATTGGAGGCGAGGTAAAGACTCCAACGAAGAGCAATGGCAAATATGAAATAGAATAACCAAAGCCAAACAAATGCCACCATCCTTCAAGCCTAACAAAAAAACCACTAAAGTAAAAACACTAAAGATACTATATTTAAATGCTGATTCACTACTAAACAAATTATCATGAATTAAAAGTAGAAACTGCAGCTAAGATCCCAGACATAGCAGCAATGGTCGAAGCTAAGCCTAAACACTGTCGATATCTCCCAAATTTACAAGGGTTGGCCATCAACGGCTACAAAAGCCACACCGTCAACATAGATCAAGAAGAAGGTCGGGGAATTATTTGCCACGTCTTAGACAGTTTATCAGTCCAGAAAGTATCATCAACAACAAATGGACTGGAAATTATTTGGCTTCAGATATCAAACACAAACGAAGCAACTCTAAATTTGGCTGTAGTATATAGAAGTCCAAATAGCACAACCGTGAATGACCAAATATTCTTTAAAGATATTCACACTATATGTCAAAGATTAACAGAACCAAGTCTCATCATTGGAGATTTCAACTACCCTAACATAGATTGGGACCTTTCACACCTCCTAGAGCATAGCGGGTCACCCTCACAGAGGGAATTTCTGAAGATAGTGAACGATAATTACCTGGAACAGCTTATTGAAAAACCAACAAGAATCCGAGGAAGCAACAAGCCAACACTACTGGACCTAGTCCTTTGCAGTAATACAGGACTAATAAAAGAACTTACTATAGGTCCTCCTGTTTGAAAATTGGACCACGCTACAACTTACTTAGAGGTGATTATAAGTTGCGAAACTATGAGAAAAAAAGAGAGGTGGATGTATTCAAAAGGTGATTACAATACCATGCGAACGGAGCTAGAAGTTTTCAACTAGACTGAAATACTAAAAAACACAGATCTAGTAGATGGCATGTACAGAAAGTTTGCATTCGTAATCATAGACCTCACAAAGAAGTATGTACCAATAAGCAAAATATTTAAACGACCGCCTATAAAACGAGAGATCCTTGACCTAATAAAAACCAAGCGGCAAGCCTGGGAGACGCTCAAGCAGACTGATACCGAAAGTAATCGTAGAAATTATCGCAGAATCGCCAACAAAGTCAAATAAGCCACTAGACAAGAAGCAAGCGAAAAGGAGAGGAAAGTAGCCGAAAACTCAAAGATCAACCCCAAGGCGCTTTGGAACTTCGTGAACTCAAAAAAAGAAAAGAACAGCCGGTTATTCCCGATCTTAGAAACTCAGCAACAAATTTAACAATCAGGGACCCAATAGCTAAAGCCAACCTACTAAATCAGCAGTTTTCTACAGTTTCCACAGCAGAGAGGGACAAAGATGAAAGTCAAGAGGAATGTCAGCCACTAGACGCAGGCAAATTTGAAGAAATAGAACTGACAATACAAATGGTCTACAAAAAACTAAAAAATCTAAACCCTTACAAATCAGAAGGTCCAGATGGCGTACATCCTAGAGTGCTCAAAGAGCTAGCACAAGAAATTGCAACGCCATTGCAGTACATTTTTGTCAAGTCGCTACAAACAGGCAATCTGCCTGATACATGGAAGCAAGCAACAGTGATACCCCTTTTCAAAAAAGGAAGCAAATCAGATCCAAGTAATTACAGACCTATCAGTTTAACCTGTATCACATGCAAAATACTAGAATCTTTGCTCCACGATAATATATTACAGTACCTACTCGAAAGAAGCCTCGTTTCACCTGCACAATTTGGATTTCTCAAGAAAAGATCAGCAGAAGGCCAGCTACTTGTCGCTACAAACGCCTGGAGAAAATATATGGATAGTGGGATGCAGGTAGATATTTTATACTTAGATCTCAGAAAAGCCTTTGATAAAGTCTCACAAAGTCAACTTCTTCGAAAACTACAGTCTATCGGTGTCGGCGATACTATCCTAAAGTGGGTTCTCAACTTTCTGAAAGGAAGATCTCAGCGAGTGAAATTGGAGGGATATCTTAGCAGCAATGAGACAAAAGGCACAAGTGGAGTGGTTCAAGGTAGTGTTCTAGGGCCTTTACTATTCAATATTTACATAAATGATCTCCCAAATAACATAGAGTTCAGAGATACTGCTTTATGCAGATGACACAAAAATCTTTCGCGCAATAACAAGCCTTGAAGATACAGAAATACTACAGCAAGACTTAAAAACAAAACAGCAGAATGGATGAAAAAATGGATCATGGAAGTGAAAACAGAAAAAAGTTGTCACATTCGGCTAGGCCCAAAACACATTTCTCGGCACTACTGCTTTGAAGGATAACAGATACCTATACAAGAAGAAGCGCAAGACTTGGGAGTGACAATAGACAGTGACATGACTTTCACCAAGCACTACGAGTCAATCATCTCTAAGTCATCACAAGTCTTGGGAATTATTCAAAGAAATTTCTCTCTTACTTACTCAACACTTTTTTCTATACTCTTCAAATCGTTAGTGAGACCAATGATCGAATACGGTCATACAAAAACCAGACCATTTTTTCAAAAAGACAGCAATGCAATAGAAAAAATCCAAAGGAGGGCTACTAAATTTGTTCCGTGACTTAGAGACTTATCATACCAAGACCGTTTGAAAAAACTGTCGCTCCCAAGCCTCTCATACCGATTTTTGAGAGGAGATCTTATTGAAGTATATAAAATATGCAACAGATACTACGACAACACCCCTCTTGAAGAGATAATAACATTCAAGAATAATAACCTGAGAGGTCACGAGTTTAAGCTAACTGAAGAGCGTTTCAGAAGAGATGTTGGTAGATGGGCATTCAGCAACCGCATTGTCTCCGAGTAGAACGCACTACCATCAGGCACTGTTAACTCAGATTCAGTCAATGCATTTCAAACAGTTCGTGGTAACGAACTGTAAGTAAGGAGCGACCCGGCTCAATGGTAACCGAAACTCTAGAAAACGGGTTTTTGATACCAATAGATATATCAAAAGAATCAGATTTCAATGCTGATTTCAAATATATAACTTTCATCAAGTTTAGAGCTACCTATCAAAAGTTATGCGCCTGAGAAAATTTGGCTGATTTTCAAAAAAAGGGAAAGACCTCCTCAAAGCTATAGAACCTCAATGAAAATCACACCATCAGATTCAGGGTATCAGAGAGCCCTACTGTAGAGGTTTCAAGCTCCTATCTGCAAAAATGTGGAATTTTGCATTTTTTGCCAGAAGAAAGATCACGGATGCGTGGTTCTTTGTTTGTTTGTTTGTTTGTTTGTTTGTTTTGTTTTTTTTCCCAGGGGTGATTGTATCGACCCAGTAGTCCTAGAATATCGTGGGAGGGCTCATTGGAACGGAAATTAAAAGTTCTAGTGCCCTTTTTAAGTGTCAAAAAAAATGGAGGGCAACTAGGCCCCCTCCCACGCTTATTTTTTTACCAAAGTCACCCGATCAAAATTTTGAGATAGCCATTTTGTTCAGCATGGTCGAAAATTTGATAAATATGTCTTTTGGGATGACTTAATCCCCCGAAGTACCCAGAGGGAGGGCTAAAAGATATGAACTTTACCCAATGTTAACATATAGTATTGGTTATTCGGAAGTATACAGAAGTTTTCAGGAGGTTTTTTTCTGCTAGTGGGAGGGAAGGGTGGGTCGGGGGTTATGTTGGAGGATCTGTTCATGAAGGAAGTTTTCATGGGGGAAGGGAAATCGCCATGAAGGGGGCGCCGGACTTGCCAGCATTATTTATTGGTTATTGGGACGTATACAACCATTTTCAGGAAGGATTTTTTCTGGTGGGGGGGGGGCGCGAGGCGGGAGGGAATCTGGAGAAGAGTTCCGTGCAGGATGTTCCTTTGGGGTAAGGGAAATTTCTATGAAGGGGGTGCCGGATTTCCAAGCATTATTTAAAAAAACGATCAGAAATTAAATAAAAAAAAAAACCAAGTTTTTTCAACTGAAATGTAAGAAGGAATATTAGAACTTAAAACGAACAGAAATTATAACGTATGTGAGGGGGTTCTCCCCCAAGTCAATACCACGCTCTTTACGCTACAGTTTTTTTTTAGTGCTTTCAAAAGAGCTCTCTATTCTAATTAAACGGCCTTTGTGATTCAGGGGTTTGTGAATCAAATTTTTTTTTAACTTTTAACGTAAAGAGCGTGGTATTGACTAAGGGCAGAACCCCCTCATATACGTAATAACATATACGTAATAAAAAAAAACAATAAAAAAACAAGCGATACGGCTCAATAGTAGTCGAAACTTTTAAAAACGGAATTTTGATGTCAATAAATGTATCAAAAGAATGTGTTTATAATGATGATTCTAAATATATAAATTTTATTAAGTTTAGTATTACTCATCAAAGGCTACAAGCCTGAGGAAATTTACTCGATTTTTTAAAGAGGGGGAAACATCCCCTACAAGTGAAAGAATTTTAATGAAAATCACAACGTCAGATTCAGCGTATCAGAAAACCCTATTACATAGGTTTCAAGCTCATATCTGCAAAAATCTGCAACTTTGAATTTTTGCCAGAAGAAAAATATACGAATATAGAAGTTAGTTACGTAAGTTAATTTGTAAAGACATTCATTTAGCAAAAGAAAAGTAAAATTTTTATGCAAATAAAAGCTGCATTAACTAAAAAACGATCAGAAATTAAATAAAAAAACAAGTTTTTTAAACTGAAAGTAAGGTGCGACATTGAAACTTAAAACGAACAGAAATTATTCCGTATATGAAAGGGGCTGTCCCTCCTCAACGCCTCGCTCTTTATTCCGTATATGAAATGGGCTGTCCCTCCTCAACGCCTAGCTCTTTACGCTAAAGTTTTTTATTGTTTTAAAAAATAAAGTTGTGAGACAGAGTCAAACTTTAGCGTAAAGAGCGAGGCGTTGAGGAGGGGACAGCCCATTTCATATACGGAATAAAGAGCGAGGCGTTGAGGAGGGGACAGCCCCTTTCATATACGGAATAATTTCTGTTCGTTTTAAGTTTCAATGTCGCACCTTACTTTCAGTTTAAAAAACTTGTTTTTTTTATTTAATAAGAACAAGATTGACAATCATTATAGTGATAAAGCATTTGATTATTTAAATTTTTGTAGATAGAGGCGCAAGCCTGTTTTCGCAATATATTATTATTATTATTATTATTATTATTATTATTAAGTTTTGTTTTCAGATAATGTTGAGGGGGAGTAACCTAAGTAAAGTGTAACATGTGTATATAGAAAGTATTGTTCAAAGAAAGTATTTGCAATATCACAGTAACAGCTAGGGGTGTTATGCTGGAACTTTTAAAGCAGGTTATTGGTAAAATTGAACTAAATCAATTGACACTATGTCCGTCCACGTTTGTCATAAGGGCGTATTTTTGATATCTTTGGAACGGATAAAAGTATTAAATTGAAGCTTTGAAAACACATTGAGGGGAAGGGGAAGGGTGTTAAATTATATATGGATGTCAATAGGGTGTATCTGTAATATATCTGGACTGGCTAAGAGTTTTCAGGTGAAATTTTCAGGGGATATTGGGATGTATTTTGAACAAGTCATTCGGCACTGTATGTATTCAGGTTGTCAAAAGGGTATGTAAGAAATACTTTAGAAACGAAAGAAAAGTACTTTCTAGGATACTAAACTAAGACTTTCAGGGCTCCTACATATGGATATAATGTTTAGTATGGATATATTCAGTTTTACTATTAATCAGTTTTTGTAGGTTGTTTCCCAAATAAAGGCCTACTGCGCCCTTTAGGATATTGCCTTTGTTTTTGTTAATAAATTGAACTTGAACTTATAAACTTTAGTGGACTATCAATCCTAAAATGGATGATTTTTCCCAGATTATAAGGGAATAGAGTGTAGTTTTCTTGGAAGTTGAATGAAGTTTTGGATAATTCACCTTTGCCGTGTTCACGCTCCTTGGTTTAAGAACTTGTCTGTTCAAGACTATCCTTTTCAAGTCCATGGTTTTCGACAATGATGATTCGGATGATACAATTTTTATTTTAATCCTTTACCACTTCCAAGGGAACTCAGCTTCTTTTTCAAAATTCCCTACAAACTTTTCACTATCAGATAAACATTTAATAGTTGCTATTCCTGATCCAGCCGCACAAAACGAAAAGAAAAAAAAAATCCTTAGTAGACAGTCTTTTTCAAAATGCGTTTTTATCTTTCATATGAATCGGGCTGTAGTTGAATCTTTTTTAAATTGCACGTATTCCTCGAACTATATTTATATAAGCTGCTTGCTTCAATATTTAATTAAGTGCTTCCCAAAATCAACAAAAATCCCTAACCTAAAATTTTACCCTATGAATAAACAGATATATTCATGTTTTACGTGTAAGTTTATATTTTTATGTGTTTACATGTAGGCAAAGGTTAACAAACATACTTTTTCTTAGTTTTCTCTTCAATTAATTTATAGATTTCCAATTAGTGTCAGATTCCACATTAAATAAAGCATAGCCTCTCATGGATATACACATTTTGACTATCTGCCATTTCGTATCATTAAACTTCCTAACTCAACTACTTTAGCAATGATGAAGAAAAATAAATAAACAAATGATGACAAATAAGATGATTTTTTCTTATTGTTCAAACCAGGGAATTGTAAGTTTTCTAGACAGATTTTTTGACCATAGTAATTCTATTGGTATATGATTTTGTTCTTCGATCTGAGGACACTGATGGGGGGTTTAAGACTGTTTTTCGAAATACCCCATTATTTTGTTTTTCAAAACAGGATTTTACTATTAAGACTATTAGAGAAAAAGATATAGCGTTCCCAATAGTAAAGACCATACGGCTCCAATGTTTTATTATTTATTTATTAATTTTTTTCCCAGAGGCACTTCATATTGAATGGAAGTTTGTATAAACTGCGCAGGGGGCTTATTTGATTGGAAATCGAAGTTCTACTGCCATTTTTAAGAGTCAAAAGTGATCGGAAAACAACTATCCCCCCCCCACGCCCTTTTTCCCCCAAATGCATCCGATAAAAATTTGGAGATGGCCATTTTGTTAAAAAGTAGTTCAAAGATCAGATAAAAAAAAACTTTTGTGTCGCCACAACCTCCCAGGGCCCGGGGACAGGCGTTGTAAGTTATGCCCTGGGGGCATATATGGTTTTTTTGGAAGGGATGCTCGTATAAACTTCAGAGAGGGCTCATTTGACTGTAAACTGAAATTTCTAGTTCACGTTTTAAGAGTCAAAATAAATCGGAGGGCAATTAGCCCCCCCCCCCAACGCCCTGTCTTCCCCAAATGCACCCGATAAAAATTTTTAGGTAGCCGTTTTGTTAAAAATTGTTCAAAGATCAGATAACAAAACTCTGGTGTTGACGTAACCCCTCCCCCACCCTCAGGGTCCGGGGTCAGACGTTTTAAGTTATTCCCTGGGGACATATATAATTCTTATAGAAGGGATATTCGCATAAACTTCAGAGAAGGTTCATTTGACTGGAAATTGAAAGTTCTAGTTCACTTTTTATGAGTAAAAAGAGATAAGAGGGCAACTAAGCCCCCCCTCCTACGCCCTTTTTTCCCAAACCCATCTGATCAAATTTTGAGATAGCCATTTTGTTAAAAATATTTCAGAAAAGTAGATAACAAAACTCTGGGGTCGATACAAGCCCCTAGAGCCGGAAGCAACTGCTTTAAGTTATGCCCCGGGGGCATATTAGGTTTATATGCAATGGTTGGTCGTATAAACTTCAGAGATGACTCATTTGGTTGGATACTGAAAGTTCTAGTTGCCTTTTTATGAGTCAAAAGGGACCAGAGGGCATCTATCAGTAGTATCGTATTAATAACCACGAACCCTACACGGAAATATACAAGAATACGTATTTAGTTTCAACGGGACAAGACCTGCCAGACAGGTTTTCAGAGTCAACACCCATTTTCTGGACCACTATTAATTACTATCAACTGTACAAAACTTGTCAGACCACTTTCTGCAGTTACAAAGACAGACTTACATGCCAGGCAGGTTTGTGAGGTTAACAGCCAAGCTGATCGTGTAATAGACTCATAGCTAGGTTTAATGATTGGATACGTTATTAGAGATATCAAAAATTTATATCATTTGCATAAAGCTAACTCGAATTGCAAAAAGGTATTCAATTTGCGTAACTCTGCTCGGAATGATCTTAATTGGTGATTCAATAATAGGGGCGAAACAGAGCTCGATATTATTCTTATTTTTAACTGGACTGTATGAAAGTGGTAAAAAGGGTTAAAAGTGCACAGCAGTTAAGGTAAGTCTAAGGGGGTGGTAATTCATACCCAATTTAATATAAATTTGGAATAACATCATTGATATGAATCCATGGAAACGGCTAGCGATGGCAAGAAGATTTTGTGACCTAACTTGGCTTTACTTCTTGGCTGTGTTCTGTATAATACACAAGTACCATTTGAGCAGTGTTCCCAATATAAAATATGCCTTGGCATTGGAATATGCTAAAAAGTTGAAACTAATATAGTCTTAGGCACCAAGATGACCTTGTGACTTGACCTAGCTTTACTTCTCGGGTGTGTTCTGTATAATACACAAGTACAATTTGAGCAGTGTTGTCAATACAAAATATGCTTTAGCATTGGACTATACTAAAAGGTTGGAACTAATAAAGATGTAGATGCCAAGAAAAGAGTTCTAATATAGAAATTCAGAACAATCCTTAGAAATCCTTTGAAATCGCCTAGTGAGATGGTTGTGGATTTGAACCATCAAGGACCGCAACCACCAATGACCCTAACCACCAAGGACATCAAACTCCAAGGCCCCCTCTCCCCAACCTCCAAGGGCCCCCTAACTCCAGCTTTTTGGGCCCCCCTCCTCCCATTTTTTCATATTTTTTTGAAGTTATTTTTTTTTAACTTTTTTTAAACTTTTTTTTAAAACATAGTAATTTTTAACATGGTATTTTTTTTTCAAATTTTTTTTACATGCCTTATAATGACATAAAAATACTTAAAACATGAAAAATTAACATTTAATATTTTCCGAATTCAAAATGAGAATGATATAGATATTTCTGTCGTAACTTTCACTATTAGAAAAATAATGTTTGTAGTAGCACTGTTTTTGGACTGAATTTTTTTGGACTAAGAATTTTTTTCTCATGAATCTTAAAATGACACAAAATATGCTTGCGGCTGTACCAATCGTAGTCTGTGCTTGCTCTTAGACATGACGCGGCTTTTCCAGTGATACTCTAAGGCAAGTTATCGACACTACCTAGTTTATTGCATGTTTTTTTTGCATTAAATGTTGTGCAGTGGAGGGATAAACACACGTATCTTTAAAAAAGTGAAGATGAAGCATTTTAAGAAAGTGTATTCACGTGATAGTGTTATATTAGAACTGAATGCTGACAGGGAGAAGTGTTTGAACTATGAAACAAGAACAAGCGGTAGCACTATTAGAAATGTATGCGTGCATTGTCATGAAAGTAAGGAATTAAATTTCTTTAGAGTACCAAAAAAATTAAACTCTTATGAGGGTGGATGTGCGAGATTGAGATCTCTAGAGATGATTGCAAGAGACAATTTTTTTTGGGACAACTTTTTGGAGGTGCCCACATCACCTGCTCAGTGTCTCTGGCAAGTGACCCTAAATTTGAAAAAGTGGAAAGTGGCTCATATTTTCTAAAGTGAGCTGAGACAATTACTAGATACTAATGGGAAAGAGACTGGAGACTCTAGTCCTACGTGATAACGATATAACGTTATATATTTAGGCTTTAAAATATTTTGGGTGATCACAAAAGACAATAGTAGATTTAAATTTCAAAAAAATTTTAAAATTTTTATGACAATTAATTATTATCAAATCCGTGGTTGCTCATAGTCTTACCCGACACTGTCATCTTTTACCTTGAAAATTGGATTTTCAAGAGGGAGTTGCCTGTTATTTCAAGCAAATTTATGGTCCTATGTCAATTTTAAATTCTTGGTCAACCTTCTTAAGGCCAGAGGCGGGTGTGCCTTGTTTGCCTCTTTTTTAAATTCTTGATCAGCATGCCTAAGACTCTAGGCAGGCATGCCTTTCCAAAAACTAAATGTCAGAAAGTGTTTCTGACATGTCGGAAATTTTCGGACATGTCAGAAGAAATTCTCGTGCCGAACCTGGTATAAAGTTTTTTTTTTTACATGTCATGAAATTTCTGTAAGTGACCCACCGTGCCGAACAGTACCGTGCCAAACAGCAGATAGGGCATCCCATTGAAATCCCCCTGCGTGCCGAACATTTTCTCAAGACATGTCAAAAAATTGGTTTTTTTACCCACCGTGCCGAATACGAGATCAGGGAAACCGCCTGATCTGACGGGCGGCCGCCGCACAGTTCTAAACTGAAACATATCTCAAAGTTTGAGATATGTCACGTCAACCTAGCGTGCCTAACCTGTTACCCCCTCAACAGGGTCTTCTTTCCCCGCAGACGTTACTTGAACTATCTGTCTTGGCTTTTCTCTGTCTACAATTACCCAGCCCAGTCTTGATGCAACCTATTGCCCAAAATACTTGATAAATTCAATTCAAGAGAATGCCAAAGAGAATGCCAACATAAAAATAATAGTTGATAAAGAGGGGCATCTTCTTGATAGTGCTTGTGGTAACATGTTACCCAGTTTTACACCCCATCGTCAGCTTTCGGGTATTAGCATTCAACGGAAGGTCAAAAGAAGACAGGCATACTCTTCAACTAATATCATAAACCATATCTTGTCTACGTGCAGGAACTGCTACCTGTGTAAAAATAATGTGGTAATAGACAGTGCAATTGCTGGAAAAATAAAAAGGGCATTGGTAGAAAATATCACTAAGAAATATAAAGACGAATCGACGAAAAACAAAGTGCCAGCAAAAGTTATTACTACTATTGATCATATAGTCAATGAACTTAATAATACCAAAGACGAAATGTATATTGAACATTTAGGTGACATCCCAGTGAAAAATGTGTATGGCTCAAAATGGCATAATGATTATTCTACTAATTACGAACTAAGAGAAGACAAGAGCTACAGTATCAAGAGAGAACATCACGAAGTATTTTATGGAACATATTCAAAATGTCCAAAGCTGTTCAATGATATTAATAATGTATAATAATATATTATTTATATTAATATTCTACATGTCATTATTTCATTAAAAATATATTATACATTACTTTGTTACGTGATTATTATTTTTAGAGTATACTAGAATGCCAAATGTTTAGAATATCTGTTAAAATGTCGGAGATGTAAGAAAAGGAATTTTCAGAGATATAAATACTACTAGCAGGCTCATAGGGGATATATTAGAAAATGAGATAGGTTAACAGAACTTTTACCACAGTCTGAGAGATATGAGCTGACTTTTTTCTCAAAAATCTCCAAAGACAAGCAAACACCCGTCCAGACACACAGGCAGAGAGATTTTTATTTTTCAGAAACAGGAACATCCACGTTGAAAATACATCTGATTTTATTAATAATATTTGATTTTAATAAAGTTGGGTTTTATCTCTCAGAAATAAGAACGTTCATGTTTAAAATACATCTGATTTTATTAATATAATTTGATTTCTTAATAAAATTGGGTTTTAGTTTCAAGAAATAGGAACATCCACGTTAAAAATACATCTGATAAAAAAAATTGGGTTATTGTTTTCAGAAATAAGAAAATTTACGTTTAAAATACATCTGTTTTATTAATAATATTTGATTTCCTAATAAAGTTGGGTTTTGTTTTCAGATATAAGAACATCCACGTTTAAAATACATCTGCTTTTATTAATAATATTTAATTTTTCAAATAAAGTTGGGTTTTAGTTTTCAGAAATAAAAACATCCGTGTTTAAAATACATTTTATTTTATTAATAATTAATTAAAAAACTTTTTCCACAAAATAAGTTTTTCAAAGAAAAGTAAAGAACTCCATTAAACAAAAAATGAGCAAAAATATAAATCAAATAATCTACCAAGCGTGAAACTACGACAAATCAGCATCGATAAATAAATGAAACCCAAAAAGAACAGAAATTACAACAAATAAGCAAGTCCAACTCAAAACGAACAGAAATTAACATAAGTTGGGCTCAAAACCCCTATGCCTTCCCAAGGCCAGAACCTATTTTGCACTTTACTGAAAAAAATATAAATGTTTTTAGTTTTATAACTTTAATAAATCAAATAATATTAAGATTTTGATTACTAAATATCAGTATATATATATTAAACTGACAATACACATTCATTTGTTTTTTTTTCAGTAAAGTGCAAATTATGATCTGGCCTTGGGAAGGCTTAGGGGTTATGAGCCCAACTCATGTTAATTTCTGCTAGTTTTGAGTTTGACTCGGTTATTTATTGTAATTTCTGTTCGTTTTGGGTTTCATTTATTTATCGATGCTGATTTGTGGTAGTTTCGCGCGTGGTAGATTATTTGATTTTATCGTTGCTCTTTTTTGTTTAATGGAGTTCTTTACTTTTCTTTGAAAAACTTATTTTGTGAAAAAGTTTTTTTAATTAATTTCTGTTCGTTTTATATTGACATAGTCTTTTCAGAAAAAAATAATACTTTAAATCTTTTCGATTTTTAAAAATTTGTAGTTTTGCCCACTATTTCTATGGTGGAAAAAAATTTTCAGCAATTTTTAACAACATACACCCTCTTAAAAATCTTGACACAAATATTAGTGTTTAATTTAGTTTCATACCTCCTCTAGTTGACCTGAAATGGAAAACTTGATGTCATTCGCAAAAAATCTGTTTACTTTCTTTGATAGCTTGGTTACACTTACGCTATTTTGATTTGGTTAAATTTTAAGAGCAAAAGCAGCCCCAAAAGTTTGACCATAATACCCTCAGTCGTTCTTGGGATACTGCGGAGATGTCTTATTGGGAATTAGCATTAAAACAGTGCATTTTGATTTAATCTTATGGCAACATTTATTTTTTAAACATAAAGTCAAATGGGAGTTTTGGCGTGGGAGGGGGATTAGTTTCCCTCCAATCACTTTCGACTATTAAAAAGGGCATCAGCCCTTTCTATTTTCAATTGAATGAGCCCTTTTCGAAGTTCCTACGACAACTCCTTCGATACAAAATGCCTTGGTCTAAACACAACAACAACAACAAAAAAAGTAATACATTATACCCACATTGATCTTTACTATAAAAATGTCAAACCTTCCAATTACTTTCGACTATTAAAAAGGGCACTAGGCCTTTTCATTTCCAATCGAATGAGCCCTTTCTGAGTTTCTACGACAACACTTCCTATAAACAGTTTATATACCCCCAGCGCATAAATTACAACTCTTACCCTAAGGGCTGTGAGGGTGGTTGTCATTCTCTGAGAACTAATTTCCAGAACTTTCAACTACGTTACACAAAATGACTATCTCAAAATTTTGATTGGATGTGTCTGGGAAAATGGTGGGCGTGAGTGGGGCGTTAGTCTTTCTCCAATCACTTTCAACTATTAAAAAAGGCATTAGCACTTTCAATTTCCAATCAAATGAGCCCTTTTGAAGTTACTACGACAACGCTTTTAATAAAAACCTTATATGCCCCCAGGGGATAACTTACAACCCTCGCCCTGAGGGCTGGGTTGTCATTATGACAGACCTAATTTCCAGAACTTTCTACTACGTTGAACAAAATGGCTATCTGAAAATTTTGATTGGATGTGTTTGGGGAATGGTGGGCGTGAGAGAGGGGTTAGTTATCGTCCAATCACTTTAAACTATTAAAAAGGGCACTAGCCCTCTTAATTTCCAATTGAATGAGCCCCTTTTGAAGTTTTTACGACAACTCTATCAATTAAAAACCTTATATGCCCCCTGGGCATAACTTAAAACCTTTGCCCAGGGGACTCTCGGGGGTTTGTCATCCTTAAATACATAATTTCCAGAACTTTCAACTACGTTGAACAAAATGGCTATATCTAAACTTTGATTGAGTGTGTTTGGGGAAATGGTGGGCGCGAGAGGGGGGCTAATTACCCTCCACTCACTTTTGACTATTAAAAAAGGCAATTTCAATTTCCAATCAAATGAGCCCTTTTTGAAATTTCTACAACAACTTTCTTTAAACACCTTATATGCCCCTAGAGCATAACTTACAACCCTTGCACTGAAAGCTCTGATGGGGATATCATCCTAAAAGAATTAATTTCTATAGCTTTCGACTACGTTGAACAAAACCGATATCTGAAAATTTTGATTGGATGTGTTTTGGGAAACATTGGACGTGAGAGAGGGGTTAGTTACCGTCCAATCACTTTCAACTATTAAAAAGGGCACTAGCCATCTCAATTTCCGGTAGAATGATCCCTTTTTGAAGTTTTTACGACAACTCTATCATTAAAAACCTTATATGCCCCCCGGGTATAACTTACAACCTTTGCCCTGGGGCCTCTGGGGGGTTTATTATCATCAAATACATAATTTCCAGAATTTTCAACTACGTTGAACAAAATGGCTTTCTCTAAACTTTGATTGAATGTGTTTGGGAAAATGGTGGGCGTGAGAGGTTAATTACTCTCCATTCCCTTTTGACTATTAAAAAGGGCAATTTCAATTTTCAATCAAACGAGCCCCTTTTGAAATTTCTACAACAACTTTCCATATAAACCTTATATGCCCCCAGGGTATAACTTACAACCCTTGCACTGAAAGCTCTGATAGGGTTATCATACTAAAAGAACTAATTTCCATAACTTTCGACTACGTTGAACAAAATAGATATCTCAAAATTTTGATTGGATGTGTTTGGGGAAACTGTGGGCGTGAGAAGGGGGTTAGTTGCCCTTCAATCACTTTTGACTGTTAAAAGGGCACTAACCCTTTCAATTTTCAATTGAATGAGTCCTTTTGGAGGTTTTTACAACATCGCTTTCAATAAAAACTTTATCTCAAAATTTTGATTGGATGTGTTTGGGGAAATGATGGGAGTGGGGGGAGGGGGGCTAGTTGCCCTCCAATCACTTTCTACCATTAAAAAGGGCATAGCCCTTTGAATTTCCAATCTAATGAGCCTTTTTTGAAGTTTCTACAACAACGCCTTCTATAAAAACCTTATATGCCCCCAGGGCATAACTTAAAACCCTTGCCCCGAGGGTTGTGGGGCAGTGTCCTCCTCAAAAAGATATTTTCTATCTGGAAACCAACTACGCTGAACAAAATGGCTATCTCAGAATTTTGATTGGATTTGTCTGGGGAAATGATGTTCGTGGTGGGGCCTAGTTGCCCTCTATTCACTTTTGACTGTTAAAAAGGGTACAAGCCACTCCAATTTCCAATCGAATGAGCCCTTTTCGAAGTTTCTACGAGAACTTCTTCGATACGAAGTGCCCGGGTATGGAAAAAAACACATTGTGCCAACATCATTCTTTACGTAGGCAGCGCAATGGCGCTTCCTATGATATTCTATTTTTGAATAAAGTTGGGTTTAAGTTTTCAGAAATAAGAACATTCACATTTAAAATACATCTGAGTTTATTAATAATATTTGATTTTTTAATAAATTTGGGTTTTAGTTTTCAGAAATTAGAACATCCACGTTTAAAATACATCTGATTTTATTAATAATATTTTTTTAAATAAAGTTGGGTTTTAGTTTTCAGAAATATGAACTCCCACGTTTAAAATACATATGATTTTATTAATAATATTTGATTTAAAAAAAATAAAGTTGGGTCTTAATTTCAAGAAATACGAACATCCACGTTTAAAATAAATGTGATTTTATTAATGATATTTGATTTAATTTTTTAATAAGGTTTGGGTTTTAGTTTTCGGAAATAAGAACATCCACGTTTAAAATAAAGCTGATTTTATTGATCATTTTTGATTTTTGAATAAAGTTGGGTTTCAGTTTTCAGAAATAAACACGTCCACGATTAAAATACATCTGATTTTATCAATAAAATTTGATTTTTCAATAACTAGGGTTTTAGTTTCAAGAAATACGAACATCCACGTTTAAAATTCATCTGATTTTATTAATAACATTTGATTTTTGAATAAAGTTATGTTTTAGTTTCAAGAAATACTAATAAAGTGATAAGAACGTTTAGTTTCAAGAAATAAGAACGTCCACGATTAAAATACATCTGATTTTATTAATAACATTTAATTTTTCAATAACTAGGGTTTTAGTTTGAAGAAATAAGAACATCCACGTTTAATATATATATGATTTTAGTAATAATATTGGATTTTCTAATAAAGTTGGGTTTTAGTTTTCAGAAATAAAAATATCCACGTTTAAAATACATCTGATTTATTAAAAATAATATTTGATTTTTTTTGATAAAGTTGGGTTTTAGTTTTCAGAAATATGAACATCCAAGTTTAAAATACATCTGATTTTATTAATAACATTTGTATTTTAAACGTAGATGTTCTTATTTCTAGAAACTAGATCCCAACTTTATTAAAAAATCAAAATTATTAATAAAATCAGATGCATTTTAAACGTCCAACTAAATCCAACTTTATTCAAAATAAAATGTTATTAATAAAATTAGATGTATTTTAAACGTGGATGTTCGTGTTTCTTGAAACTGAAACCCAACTTTATTAAAAAATCAAATATTATTAATAAAATAAGATGTATTTTAAACCTAGATGTTCATATTTCTGAAAACTAAAACCCAACTCCATTAAAAAAAATCAATTATTATTTTTAATAAAATAAGATGTATTTTAAACGTGGATATTTTTATTTCTGAAAACTAAAACCCAACTTTATTAGAAATTCAAATATTATTAATTAAATCATATGTTTTTTAAACGTGGATGTTCTTATTTCTGAAAACTAAAATCCAACTTTATTAAAAAATCAAGTATTATTAATAAAATCAGATGTATTTTGAACGTGGATATTTTTACTTCTGAAAACTAAAACCCAACTTTATTAGAAAATCTAATGTTATTAATAATATCACTTGTATTTTAAACGTAGATGTTCTTATTTCTTGAAACTAGAGCCCAACTTTATTATAAAATCAAATATTATTAATAAAATCATATGTATCTTAAACGTGGATGTTCTTATTTCTGAAAACTAAAATCCAACTTTATTCAAAAATCAAATGTTATTAATAAAATCAGATGTATTTTAAACTCAGATAATCGTATTTCTGGAAACTGAAACCCAACTCTACTAAAAAATCGAATGTTATTAATAAAACCAGATGTATTTTAATCGTGGACGTTCTTATTTCTGAAAACTAAAACCCAACTTTATTAAAAAATCAAGTATTATTAATAAAATCAGAAGTATTTTAACCGTGGATGTGAAAACTAAAACCCAAATTTATTAAAAAAAATCAAAAATTGTTAATAAAATCAGATGTATTTTAAACGGGAATGTTCATATTTCTGAAATCTAAAACCCAACTTTAAAAAAATCAATTAATATTTATAAAATCATATGTATATTAAACGAGGGTGTTCTTATTTCTGACAACTAAAACCCAACTCTATTAAAAATATATTATTAATAAAATCAGATGTATTTTAAACGTGTGTCTTCATATTTCTGAAAACTAAAACCTAACTTTATTAAAAAAAATATTAGGAATAAAATCACATGTATCTTAAACGTGGGTGTTCTTATTTCTGAAAACTAAAACCCAACTTTATAAAAAAAATATATTATTAATAAAATCAGACGTATTTTAAACGTGGATGTTGGTATTTCTTGAAACTAAAACCCAACTTTATTAAAAAATCAAATGTTATTAATTAAATCAGATGTGTTTTGAACGATGATGTTCATATTTCTGAGTACTAAAACCAAACTTTATTAAAAAATCAAATATTATTCATAAAATCAGATGTATTTTAAACGTGGGTCTTCATGTTTCTGAAAACTAAAACCTAACTTCATTTAAAAAAATATTATGAATAAAATCAGATTTTAAACGTATTTTAAAACGTATTTTAAACGCATATGTTCTTATTTCTGAAAACTAAAACTCAATTTTATTAAAAAATCAAATATAATTAATAAAATCAGATTTATTTTAAACGTGGATGTTCTTATTTCTGAAAACTAAAACCCAGCTTTATTCAAAAATAGAATATTATTAATAAAAGCAAATTTATTTTAAACGTAGATATTCTTATTTATGAAAACTGAAATTCAACTTTATTAGAAAATCAAATATTATTAATAAAACCAGATGCGTTTTAAACGTGTACGTTCTTATTTCTGAAAACTAAAACCCAAACTTAATTAAAATATCAAGGATTATAAATAAAATCAGATGTATTTTAGACATGGATTTTCTTATTTACGAAAAATAAAACCCAAACCTTATTAAAAAAAATCCAATATTATTAATAAAGTCACATGTATTTTAAACGTGGATGTTCGTATTTATTGAAAATAAAACCCAACTTTATTAAAAAATCAAATGTAATTAATGAAATCAGATGTATTTTAAACGTGGATGTTCATATTTCTGAAAACTAAAACCCATCTTCATTAAAAAATTAAATAACATTAATAAAATCAGATGTATTTTAAACGGAGATGTTCATATTTTTGAAAACTAAAACCCAACTTTATTAAAAAATCAAGCATTATTAATAAAATCAAATGTATTTTAAACGTGGGTTTTCGTATTTACGCAAACTAAAACCCAAATCTTATTAAAATAAAAAAATCAAAGATTATTAATAAAATCAGATGTATTTTCAACGTGGATGTATATATTTCTGAAAACTAAAGCCCAACTTCATTACAAAAATTAAATATTATTAATAAAATCAGATAAATTTTAAACGGGGATGTTCATATTTCTGAAAACTAAGACCAGACTCTATTAGAAAAAATATTATTAACAAAATCATATTTTTATTTAACTTGGATGTTCATATTTCTTGAAACTAAAACCCAACTTTATTAAAAAATCAAATGTGATTAATATAATCAGATATATTTTAATCGTAGATGTACATATTTCTGAAAACTAAAACCCAACTTAATTAAAAAGTCAAGTGTTATTAATACAATCACATGTATTTTAAACGTGGGTGTTCTTATTTCCGAAAACTAAAACCCAACTTAATTAGAAAATCAAATATTATTAATAAAATTAGATGTATTATAAACGTGAAGGTCCTTATTTCTGAAAACTATAACCCAACTTTTTTTTATCAGATTTATTTTTAATGTGGATGTTCCTATTTCCGAAAACTAAAACCCAACTTTATTCAAAAATAAAATATTATTAATAAAAGCAGATGGTAATTCTTTCCCAATTTAATATAAATTTGGAACAACATCATTGATATCAGTCCATGGAAACGGTTAGCGATGACAAGAAGATTTTGTGACTTAACTTGGCTTTACTTCTCGACTGTGTTCTGTATAATACACAAGTACCATTTGAGCAGTGTTGCCAATATAAAATATACTTTATTATTGGAATATGCTAAAAAGTTAAAACTAATATAGTCTTAGGCACCAAGATGACCTTGTGACTTGACCTAGCTTTACTTCTCGGGTGTGTTCTGTATAATACACAAGTACCATTTGAGCAGTGTTGTCAATATAAAATGTGCTTTAGCATTGGAGTATACTAAAAGGTTGGAAATAATAAAGATGTAGATGCCAAGAAAAGAATTTTAATATAGAAATTCAGAACAATCCTTAGAAATCCTTTGAAATCAACTAGTGAGATGGTTATGGATTTGAGCCATCAAGGACCCCAACCACCAATGACCCTAGCCACCAAGGAGATCAAACTCCAAGGCCCCCTCTCCCCAACCTCCAAGGGCCCCCTCACTCCAGCTTTTTGGGCCCCCCTCCCCCCATTTTTCATATTTTTTTAAAGTCATTTTTTTAACTTTTTTTAAACTTTTTTTAAAACATAGTAATTTTTAACATGGTATTTTTTTTCAATTTTTTTTTACATGTATTATAATGACATAAAAATACTTAAAACATAAAAAATTCACATTTAATATTTTCCGAATTCAAAATGAGAATGATATAGATATTTCCGTCGTAACTTTTACTATTAGGAAAATAATGTTTGTAGTAGCACTTTTTTTGGACTGAATTTCTTTGGACTAAGAACTTTTTTCTCATGAACCTTAAAATAACACGAAATATGCTTGCGGCTGTACCAATTGTAGTCTGTGCTTACTCTTAGACACGACGCGGCTTTTCCAGTGATACTCTATGACAGGTTATCGACACTACCTAGTTTGTTGCATGATTTTTTGGCATTAATCATTTTGCAGTGGAGGGATAAACACATAAGTCGTATCTTTAAAAAAGTGAAGATGAAGTATTTTACGAAAGTGTGTTCACATGATAGTGTTATAGTAACACTGAATGCTGACAAGGAAAAGTATTTGAACTATGAAACAAGTACAAGCGGTAGCACTATTGGAAATGTATGCGTGCATTGTCATGAAAGTAAGGAATTAAATTTCTTTGGAGTACAAAAAAAATCAACTCTTATGATGGTGTATATGCGAGATTGAGATTGAGATCTCCTGAGATGATTGCACTCAAAGAGAATGCCAACATAAAAATAATAGTTGATGAAGAGGGGCATCTTCTTCATAGTACTTGTGGTAACATGTTACCCAGTGTTACACCCCATCGTCAGCTTTCGGGTATTAGCATTCAACGGAAGGTCAAAAGAAGACAGGCATACTCTTCAACTAATATCATAAACCATATCTTGTCTACGTGCAGGAACTGCTACCTGTGTAAAAATAATGTGGTAATAGACAGTACAATTGCTGGAAAAATACAAAAGGCATTGGCAGAAAATATCACTAAGGAATATAAAGATGAATCGATGAAAAATAAAGTACCAGCAAACGTTATTACTACTATTGATCATATAGTCAATGAACAGAATAATACCAAACACGAAATGTATATTGAACATTTAGGTAACATCCCAGTAAAAATTGTGTATGACTCAAAATGGAATAATGATAATTCTACTACTTACGAACTAAGAGAAGACAATAGCTACAGTATCAAGAGAGACCATGATAAAGTATTTTATGGAACATATTCAAAATGTCCAAAGCTGGTCAATGATATTAAAAATGAATAATAATATATCATTTATATTAATATTCTACATGTCATTATTTCATCAAAAATATATTATACATTACTTTGTTACGTGATCATTATTTTTAGGGTATACTAGAACGTAAAACGTTAAGAATATCTATTAAAAAGTCAGAGATGTAAGAAAAGGAATTTTCAGAGATATGAATATTACTAGCAGGCTCATAGGTGATATATTAGAAAATGAGATAGGTTAACAGAACTTTTACCACAGTCTGAGAGATATGAGCTGAATTTTTTTCTCAAAATCTCCAAAGACAAGCAAACACCCGTCCAGACACACAGGCAGAGAGATTTTTATGTTTCAGAAACAGGAACATCCACGTTTAAAATACATCTGATTTTATTAATAATATTTGATCTTTTAATAAAGTGGGGCTTCAGTTCTCAGAAATAAGAACGTCCACGTTTAAAACACATCTGATTTTATTAATATAATTTGATTTTTTAATAAAGTTGGGTTTTAGTTTCAAGAAATACGAACATCCACGTTTAAAATAATCTGATTTTATTAATAATATTTTTTTTTGAATAAAGCTGGGTTTTAGTTTTCTGAAATAGGAACATCAACGTTAAAAATACATCTGATAAAAAAAGTTGGGTTATTGTTTTCAGAAATAAGAACATTCATGTTTAAAATAAATCTGATTTTATTAATAATAATTAATTTCCTAATAAAGTTGGGTTTTGTTTTCAGAAATAAGAACATCTAAGTTTAATATACATCTGATTTTGTAAATAAAATTTTATTTTTGAGTAAAGTTGGGTTTTCGTTTCCAGAAATAAGAACATCCACGTTTAAAATATATCTGATTTTATTAATGATATTTAATTTTTTAAATAAAGTTGGGTTTTAGTTTTCAGAAATAAAAACATCCATGTTTAAAATACATTTTATTTTATTAATAATTAATTAAAAAAATTTTTCCACAAAATAAGTTTTTCAAAGAAAAGTAAATAACTCCATTAAACAAAAAATGAGCAAAAATAAAAATCAAATAATCTACCAAGCGTGAAACTACGACAAATCAGCATCGATAAATAAATGAAACCCAAAAAGAACAGAAATTAGAATAAATAACCGAGTCCAACTCAAAACGAGCAGAAATTAACATAAGTTGATCTTAAAACCCCTATGCCTTCCCAAGGCCAGAACCTAATTTGCACTTTACTGAAAAAAATATAAATGTTTTTACTTTTATGACTTTAATAAATCAAATAATATTAAGGTTTTGATTACTAAATATCAGTATATGTATATTCAACTGACAATACACATTCATTTGTATTTTTTTCAGTAAAGTGCAAATTATGTTCTGCCCTTGGGAAGGCATAGGGGTTCTGAGCCCAACTTATGTTAATTTCTGCTCGTTTTGATCTTGACTCAGTTATTTATTGTAATTTCTGTTCGTTTTGGGTTTCATTTATTTATCGATGCTGATTTGTGGTAGTTTCGCGCTTGGTAGATTATTTGATTTTATCGTTGCTTTTTTTTGTTTAATGGAGTTCTTTACTTTTCTTTGAAAAACTTATTTTGTGAAAAAGTTTTTTTAATTAATTTCTGTTCGTTTTATATTGACATAGTCCTTTCAGAAAAAATAATACTTTAAATCTTTTCGTTTTTTAAGAATTTTTTAGTTTGGCCTACTATTTCTATGCTGGAAAAAAATTTTCGGCAATTTTTAACAACATACACCCTCTTAAAAACCTTGACACAAATATTAGTGTTTAATTTAGTTTCAAACCTCCTCTAGTTGACCTGAAATGGAAAACTTGATGCCATTCGCAAAAAATCCGTTTACTTTCTTTCATAGCTTGGTTACACTTACGCTATTTTGATTTTGTTAAATTTTAAGAGCAAAAGCAGCCCCAAAAATTTGAACATAATACCCTGAGTTGTTCTTGGAATACTGCTAAGATGTCTTATTGGGAATTAGCATTAAAACAGTGCATTTTGATTTAATCTTATGGCAACATTTATTTTTTAAACATAAAGTCAAATGGGAGGTTTGGCGTGGGAGGGGGATTAGTTTCCCTCCAAATACTTTCGACTATTAAAAAGGGCATCAGCCCTTTCTATTTTCAATTGAACGATCCCTTTTCGAACTTCCTACGACAACTCCTTCGATACAAAGTGCCCTGGTCTAAACACAACAACAACAACAAAAAAAACAATACATTATACCCATATCGATCTTTACTATAAAAATGTCAAACCTTCCAATTACCTTCGACTATTAAAAAGGGCATTAGGCCTTTCGACTTCCAATCGAATGAGCTCTTTCTGAATTTCTACGACAACATTTCCTATAAACACCTTATGTGCCCCCAGCGCATAAATTACATCTCTCACCCTTAGGGCTGTGAGGGTGGTTGTCATCCTCTAAGAACCAATTTCCAGAACTTTCAACTACGTTACACAAAATGACTATCTCAAAATTTTGATTGGATATGTCTGGGAAAATGGTGGGTGTGACAGGGGCGTTAGTCTTTCTCCAATCACTTTCAACTATTAAAAAAGGCATTAGCACTTTCAATTTCCAATAAAATGAGCCCTTTTGATGTTACTACGACAACGCTTTTAATAAAAACCTTATATGCCCCCAGGGTATAACTTACAACCCGCGCCCGGAGGGCTGGGGGGGGGGGTTGTCATCCTCACAGACCTAATTTCCAGAACTTTCTACTACATTGAACAAAATGACTATCTGAAATTTTTGATTGGATGTGTTTGGGGAATGGTGGGCGTGAGAGAGGGGTTAGTTATCGTTCAATCACTTTAAACTATTAAAAAGGGCAATAGCCCTCTCAATTTCCAATTGAATGAGCCCCTTTTGAAGTTTTTACGACCACTCTATCAATTAAAATCTTATATGCCCCCTGGGCATAACTTAAAACCTTTGCCCTGGGGACTCGGGGGGGTTTGTCATCCTTAAATACATAATTTCCAGAACTTTCAACTACGTTGAACAAAATGGCTATCTCTAAACCTTGATGGAGTGTGTTTGGGGAAATGTAGGGAGCGAGAGGGGGGCTATTTACTCTCCACTCACTTTTGACTATTAAAAAGGGCAATTTCAATTTCCAATCAAATGAGCCCCTTTTGAAATTTCTACAATAACTTTCTTTGAAAACCTTATATGCCCCTAAGGCATAACTTAAAACCCTTGCACTGAAAGCTCTGATGGGGTTATCTTCCTAAAAGAATTAATTTCCATAGCTTTCGACTTCGTTGAACAAAATGGATATCTGAAAATTTAGATTGGATGTGTTTGGGGAAACAGTGGACGTGAAAGAGGGGTTATTTACCGTCCAATCACTTTCAACTATTAAAAAGGGCACTAGCCCTCTCAATTTCCAGCAGAATGAGCCCCTTTTGAAGTTTTTACGACATCGCTATCAATAAAAACCTTATATTCCACCAGGGCATAACTTATAACCTTTGCCCTGAGGAATCTGGGGGGTTTGTCATCCTTAAATACATAATTTCCAGAACTTTCAACTACGTTGAACAAAATGGCTATCTCTAAACTTTGATTGAATGTGTTTGGGGAAATGGAGGGCGTGAGAGGGGGGTTAATTACTCTCCACTCCCTTTCAACTATTAAAAAGGGCAATATAAATTTCCAATCAAATGAGCCCCTTTTAAAATTTCTACTACAACTTTCTATATAAACCTTATATGCCCCCAGGGCATAACTTACAACCCTTGCACTTGAAGCTCTGATGGGGTTATCATCCTAAAATACCTAATTTCCATAACTTTCGACTACGTTGAACAAAATGGATATCTCAAAATTTTGGTTTGATGTGTTTGGGGAAACGGTGGGCGTAAAAAGGGGGTTAGTTGCCCTTCAATCACTTTCGACTATTAAAAGGGCACTAGCCCCTTCAATTTTCAATTGAATGAGTCCTTTTGGAGGTTTTTACAACATCGCTTTCAATAAAAACTTTATCTCAAAATTTTGATTGGATGTGGTTGGGGAAATGATGGGCGTGGGGGAAGGGGGGCTAGTTGCTCTCCTTTCACTTTCGACTATTAAAAAAACTCACTAGCCCTTTGAATTTCCAATCGAATGAGCCTCTTTTGAAGTTTCTACGACAACACATTCTATAAAAACCTTATATGCCCCCAGGGTATATCTTAAAACCCTTTGCCCCGAGGGTTTTTGGGGAGTGTCCTCCTCGAAAAGATATTTTCTATCTGGAAATGAGCTACGTTGAATAAAATGGCTATCTCAGAATTTTAATTGGATTTGTTTGGGGAAATGATATCCGTGGGGGGCCTAGTTGCCCTCTAATCACTTTTGACTGTTAAAAAGGGTACAAGCCACTCCAATTTCCAATCGAATGATCCCTTTTCGAAGTTTCTACGACATCTTCTTCGATACGAAGTGCCCGGGTATGGAGAAAAAAAACACATTGTGCCAACATCGTTCTTTACTTAGGCAGCGCTATGGCGCTTCCTATGATATTCTATTTTTGAATAAAGTTGGGTTTAAGTTTTCAGAAATAAGAACATTCACATTTAAAATACATCTTATTTTACCTAAAATATTTGATTTTTTAATTAATTTGTGTTTTATTTTTCAGAAATAAGAACATGCATGTGTAAAAAAAATTTGAGTTTAAGAAAAATATTTTTTTTAATAAAGTTGGGTTTTAGTTTTTAGAAATATGAACACCCACGCTTAAAAAACATATGATTTTATTAATAATATTTTATTTATAAAATATAAATTTGGGTTTTAGTTTTCAGAAATATGAACATCCACGGTTAAAACGCATCTGATTTTATTAAGAATATTTGATTTCGTAATAAAGTTTTGTTTTAGTTTTAAGAAATACGAACATCCACGTTTAAAATAAATGTGATTTTATTAATGATATTTGATTTAATTTTTTAATAAGGTTTGGGTTTTAGTTTTCGGAAATAAGAACATCCACGTTTAAAATACAGCTGATTTTATTGATAATACTTGATTTTTGAATAAAGTTGGGTTTTAGTTTTTAGAAATAAGAACGTCCACGATTAAAATACATCTGATTTTATTAATAACGTTTTATTTTTCAATAACTAGGGTTTTAGTTTCAAGAAATACGAACATCCTCGTTTAAAATACACCTGATTATATTAATAACATTTGATTTTTGAATAAAGTTATGTTTTAGTTTCAAGAAATACTAATAAAGTGATAAGAACATTTAGTTTCAAGAAATGAGAACGTCCACGATTAAAATATATCTGATTTTATTAATAACATTTGATTTTTCAATAACTAGGGCTTTATTTTCAAGAAATACGAACATCCACGTTTAAAGTACATCAGATTTTATTAATAACATTTGATTTTTGAATAAGGTTGGACTTTAGTTTTCAGAAATAAGAACATCCACGTTTAAAATACATATGATTTTAGTAATAATATTGGCTTATCTAATAAAATTGGGTTCTAGTTTCAAGAAATAAGAAAATCTAAGTTTAAAATACAACTGATTTTATTAATTATATTTGATTTTCTAATAAAGTTGGGTTTTAGTTTTCAGAAATAAAAATATCCACGTTTAAAATACATCTGATTTATTAAAAATAATATTTGATTTTTTTTTTATAAAGTTGGGTTTTAGTTTTCAGAAATATGAACATCCACATTTGAAATACATCTGATTTTATTAATAATATTTGATTTTTTTGATAAAGTCGGGTTTTAGTTTTCAGAAACATGAACATCCACGTTTAAAATACATCTGATTTTATTAATAACATTTGTATTTTAAACGTAGATGTTCTTATTTCTAGAAACTAGACCCCACCTTTATAAAAAAATCAAATATTATTAATAAAATCAGATTTATTTTAAACGTTGATGATCTTATTTCTGACAACTAAAATCCAATTTTATTCAAAAATCAAATGTTATTGATAAAATTAGATGTATTTTAAGCGTGGATGTTCTTATTTCTTGAAACTGAAACCCAACTTTATTAAGATATCAAATATTATTAATAAAATGAGATGTATTTTAAACGTGGATGTTCATATTTCTGAAAACTAAAACCAAACTCTATTAAAAAAATCAATTATTATTTTTAATAAAATCAGATGTATTTTAAACATGGAAATTTTTATTTCTGAAAACTAAAACCCAACTTTATTAGAAATTCAAATATTATTAATTAAATCATATGTATTATAAACGTGGATGTTCTTATTTCTGAAAACTAAAATCCAACTTTATTCACAAATCAAATGTTATTAATAAAATCAGATGTATTTTAAACGTGGATGTTCGTATTTCTTGAAACTGAAACCCGAATCTATTTAAAAATCAAATGTTATTAATAAAATCAGATGTGTTTTATTCGTGGACGTTCTTATTTCTAAAAAGTAAAACCCAACTTTATTAAAAAATCAAGTATTATTAATAAAATCAGATGTATTTTAACCGTGGATGTTCAAACTAAAACCCAACTTTATTAAAAAAATCAAATATTGGTAATAAATTCAGATGTATTTTAAACGGGGATGTTCATATTTCTGAAATCTAAAGCCCAACTTAAAAAAAAATCAATTATTTTTTATAAGACTATATGTATTTTAAACGAGGGTATTCTTATTTCTGAAAAATAAAACCCAACTTTATTAAAAAATATATTATTAATAAAATCAGATGTATTTTAAAAGTGGATGTTGGTATTTCTTGACACTAAAACCCAACTTTATTAAAGAATCAAATGATATTAATAAAATCAGATGTATTTTAAACGGTGATGTTCATATTTCTGAAAACTAAAACCAAACTTTATTAAAAAAAATCATATATTATTCATAAAATCAGATGTGTTTTAAACGTGGGTCTTCATATTTCTGAAAACTAAAACCTAAATTTATTAAAAAAAATATTATGAATAAAATCATATGTATCTTAAACGTGGGTGTTCTTATTTCTGAAAACTAAAACCCAACTTTATTAAAAAATATATTATTAATAAAATCAGACGTATTTTAAACGTGGATGTTGGTATTTCTTGAAACTAAAACCCAACTTTATTAAAAAATCAAATGTTATTAATAAAATCAGATGTATTTTAAACGGTGATGTTCATATTTCTGAAAACCAAAACCAAACTTTATTAAAAAAATCAAATATTATTCATAAAATCAGATGTATTTTAAACGTGGGTCTTCATGTTTCCGAAAACTAAAACCTAACTTTATTTAAAAAAATATTATCAATAAAATCAGATGTATTTTAAACGTGTATGTTCTTATTTCTGAAAACTAAAACCCAACTTTATTAAAAAAACAAATATTATTAATAAAATCAAATGTATTTTAAACGTGGATGTTCTTATTTCTGAAAACTAAAACCCAGCTTTATTCAAAAATAGAATATTATAAATAAAAGCAGATGTAATGTAAACATGGATGTTCTTATTTCTGATAACTAAAACTCAACTTTATCAAAAAATCAAATATTATTAATAAAATCAGATGTGTTTTAAACATGTACGTTCTTATTTCTGAAAACTAAAACCCAAACTTTATTAAAATATCAAGGATTATAAATAAAATCAGATGTATTTTAGACATGGATTTTCTTATTTCCGAAAAATAAAACCCAAATCTTATTAAAAAAAAATCCAATATTATTAATAAAATCACATGTATTTTAAACGTGGATATTCGTATTTATTGAAAATAAAACCCAACTTTACTAAAAAATCAAATGTAATTAATGAAATCAGATGTATTTTAAACGTGGATGTTCATATTTCTGAAAACTAAAACCCATCTTTATTAAAAAAATTAAATAACATTAATAAAATCAGATATATTTTAAAACGGAGATGTTCATATATCTGAAAACTAAAACCCCACTTTATTAAGAAATCAAGTATTATTAATAAAATCACATGTATTTAAACGTGGGTGTTCGTATTTCCGAAAACTAAAACCCAAACCTTATTAAAATAAAAAATAAAATATTATTAATGAAATCAGATGTATTTTAAACGTGGATGTATATATTTCTGAAAACTAAAGCCCAACTTCACTACAAAAAATCAAATATTGTTAATAAAATCAGATGAATTTTAAACGGGAATGTTCATATTTCTGAAAACTAAAACCCAACTTTGTTAAAGAATCAAATATTATTAATGAAATCAGATGTATTTTAAACATGGGTGTTCTTATTTCTGAAAACTAAAACCCAACTTTATTAAAAAAATATTATTAATAAAATCAGATGTATTTTAAACTTGGATGTTCATATTTCTTGAAACTAAAACCCAACTTTATAGAAAAATCAAATGTGATTAATAGAATCAGATATATTTTAAAACGGGGATGTTCATATTTCTGAAAACTAAAACCCCACTTTATTAAGAAATCAAGTATTATTAATAAAATCACATGTATTTTAAACGCGGGTGTTGTTATTTCGAAAAACTAAAACTCAACTTTATTAAAATATCAAATCTTATTAATAAAATCAGATGTATTTTAAACGTGAAGGTCCTTATTTCTGAAAACTATAACCCAACTTTTTTTTATCAGATGTATTTTTAATGTGGATGTTCCTATTTCCGAAAACTAAAACCCAACTTTATTCAAAAATAAAATATTAATAATAAAATCAGATGTATTTTAAATATGGATGTTCCTGTTTATGAAAACTAAAACTCTCTCTGCGTTTGCGTCTGGACGGGTGTTTGCTTGTCTGTGGAGATTTTTGAGAAAAAAATTCAGCTCAACTCTCTAAGACTTCGGTAAAAGTTCTGTTAACCTATCTCATTTAAAGTGTTGCATATGGAGCAACATTTTAAGCGTCCTGAAGTACTGGTTCTGCCTGCCTACCAGTGGGTAAAGGCAGGCACACAGAGCAGCCCCCATCCCTGGGGTGTAAGAGGGGACTCATCAGGTGAGACCTATACCAATTTTAACTTGTAATTTGACTAGAGAAACCAATCCTTAGGTTTATGCCACTGCTACTGTTAATGCTTGATGTTGTGCTGATGGCTTTCTATACTTCAAATTTCACAATCCCCTGTTTTGGTATTTGAAATTTGTTACTTTATTGTGGACTATATCCTGCCTTATACCCAAACTGTCTTATACCACTGCTAATTCTATTCCTGTTTTGTTGTTTACTTCAGATAAGAAATGAAAAGTCAACTCAAGCCACTTCGTGAACTAATGTCTGACAGCTCAATCCAATTCTCTGGATCAGAATCTGTTTCAGAGCGACGACTCATGCTCACTAACCACATAAATAGCATAAAAATCAAACATAAAATGCTAGCAGATTCACTACAGCCTGAAGACCTTAAATCTTCAGTGAAAGGGTCACTTGATGACCTTGAATTGGCTAAGATCTCTTCCCAGGTAGATGAGGCAGTGATTAAAATGAAAGAGGAACAGACATTCATGCAACATAATGTCACTATCTCTTCATATATGCTGGATGTAATCAATCAGGAGGTGTATGCTGGCCTCAACCTAGTTCTTAGTAATCTAGTGGATAAAACTCTTGAAATCTATAACAGACGCATATTTTCTGCTGAATCTTCATTGGCTACTTTAGAGTCATCCATGATAGACCTTAAAAACTCTTTCCAGCCTATCCAGTCCAACCTGGCAAGATTAAATGACCGTTTTGAAAAGCAGGCTTTGAGCACCCAAATTATTGTCTTTGGGATGAAAGAAGAGACCTCCATTGAAAACACTGAAAGTCGATTCTTGTCACTATGTGCTGGGAATTTTCCTGGCATACCAATTATTCAGTCTTATGTTGTATCAGCCAAAAGAATTGGCAAACCATCTGCAAAACCCTGACCCATAGTTGTAGAATTTTGAAACCTACGAGTTCGTCAACTGCTTCTCAGACAAAAGAAGGATTTGAAAGGATCAGGGATTCTATTTTCTGAGATGCTTACAAAACCACGCTTACAACTTCTTTCATATGCCAAGTCAAAGCTTGGCTTTCGTAATGTTTGGTCCAGTAAAGGTGATATCCTGTATAAAACCCAATCTGGAAGAGTGGTTAAGTTTAATAATCAGAATGAAATTGATTTATGTGCTGCAAATGCAGAAAAATTAAACTGATGGATTTAGATTTATTTTCTCATCTTTCTTATTTATTTTCTTTTCTTATTTAGATTTATTTAGATTTATATTGCATTGTTTCTGCAGGTATTTACTTGCTGTTCTTAAAATGTTCCTCTATTATTCTTTACTGTCCTCACATAATTTTGACTGGTACCATATTACACTTTGTGCCAATAGTTTGGATGATATGTCCCTTCCCACTAATATTTCTTTATGTTTGTTTGTGATTCTGTCACCTTCATGTTGTCTGATTTACATTATATTCTTGTCGTGTCATCATACTTGTAACCCCCATAATATCAACTGGTCACACATTATAGTTTGTGCTAATACTTATAATAATATGTGCCTTCCTACTGATTTTTCTTTATGTTTGTTTATGATCCTTTCACCATCATGTAGCTTGGCTTCTATAATGTTTTTGTCATGTCAGCACACTTACAGCTTATATAATTTTCACTGGTCCCATATTACATTTTGGTCCACTGTTATTTATTTATTTTTATGTTTGTTTGTGATCCTATCACCTTTATGCAGGCTGATTTCTTTCCTATTTTTGTCATTTTAGCATAATGGCAGCTCATATAATCTTGACTGGTTCCACATTATACTTGGGGCCAATATTTTGATGAATATGTGCCAGGCCACTATTATTTCCTTATCTGGGTTGGTGATCCTATCACCTTCCTGTAGCCTGAATTC